>NC_139837.1:13723127-13993127 GCF_963691815.1 Echiichthys vipera
GTCAGTTCTCACTAGCCTCAAAAGTCATGTAGGAAGTTGTAAACATTCAGGTCTTTGTTGCTAATGATTAGGTTACAATCTCCATGTGTTACTTGTAGAGGTCACAGAAATCTAAACCCTGTGGTTTTCCGCACACAGGTGATGATAAGGTGAAAAGGCTGTATTGTTTTTTTTCCCCTGTTGAGGTGAATAATGTAGCTGTGATGCTGTGTATGGGTTCAAACTGTTTTTTTCAAAGCTAAATCCCGGCATGAGTGACTTGATTCGTAAACACATCTGCATTGAGTGCACATGCACTTTACACAACCACGCCACCACAGCTGTACATGTGGCGACCTCTATTCAATAGCTGGGAAAGGACAACTGTCAAATTAAATGACATAAGGTATATTTTATTTCTCAGTGCGTCTGACCTAAGCATTTTGCCTCAGAAATATGTGCTATGTATTTTCATCTAGGGCTCCAGCGCAGGTAATTGAAAAGCATTGCTCAGTGTAGCGTATGCACTCAGACATGCGATGAGGCCACCATTAAGGTTCAGCATGGCCTGGAGGGATGACGGGATGGAGGGATGGAAGGGCTGTGTGCCATGATAGAAATTTTAGATTAACTGGGACCCTCACACTTCTCTCAATGTCAACTGGAGATACATTTGTATATGGCATCAGGAATCTGGATACCACAAATATACTAAATTTGAATGGCCAAATGTAGTACTTTTTATTATTATTATTATTATTATTATTATTATTATTATTATTAGTAGTAGTAGTAGTAGTAGTAGTAACAATATAATTATTCTTAGTTTTTCATTATCATCATTACTGTTGTTATTATTATCAATTATTATAATTATGAATATTATCATTATTATTATTATTATTATTATTATTATTATTATTATTATTATTATAGGTTTTCAATTTGGCCTCTGGCTCAAATGTACATGCATGACTTAAGACTTTAAATCTTCCTCTTAAATGACACATTCTTTTTTTTTTCCTTATGGCCTTCACGGAGAGTGTGCAGTAAATGGGAAGGGAGCGTGAATACTCAGTGCCTCATGTAATAAGCATATAATTAAACTCCTCTGACAATTACATCATGCATTATCAGCCTAAGCCAGATCCATTACTCCTCTCGATCAATGGCTTGGCCACAAAAGGCCTCCTACTCTGACCACACCAGGGACTGGCGGCCAGGCAGCTGCAGGCTTCTCCGCTGTATTGCAGGACCAGTAAGTGCTGTTAGTGACATCCAACACCAAGGGTTTGAATGGGGAGTGGAAGGATGGCCGGCTACTTAATGCAAGGTAAGGGGAAGAAGGAAATGGGAATGAGTCCTGATGAGGACAGCAAAGGAGGTGGTGCGGCTACTTGCCGAGACTCTAGAGTGTAATGATGAGTCATGGTAGAGTGAATTAGAGCGTGGGCCTTTTTTTCCTCTGCAGCATCAGAGATTGCTATCTCTAATAATGAAATCCTCAAAGATTACTGAGGTCGAGCAAAGGCTAGTCCAGTGCTGAGTTGCATAATGATTATGAATTAAACATCAGAGGAAGTTCCAGCCAAGCATGCAAGCTCTACAGAGATACATTTAAACTCTGGGTACATCAACAATTCAGATATAGAATATTTTAAAGTTTTGCTCTTTCATGCTGTAAAGAATGTGAAAGTAATACATTCAGGGTGAAAGGAAGGGAATAAAGTTGCGCCATGGCCTAGTCAAGCACTTTCCTCCAACAGATCATCAACTATTATCACATGTTCAATTGGCAGGGAGAACTCCGGAGGGCGACCACATGCATGCCATCTGCCAATGTGATGTGAGAAGGGTATGGGATTATAATTTTGATCAGTCTGCCAAATCCCTTCTGCCTGTCACAGTGGTCTGAGAAGAGCAACCACAGGCCCTGTGAATAGATTAAATCAGCCCAACCTCTTTCTGGCTCCATCTGCTTTGCCCTTCTTTCCTTTCTCACTCTTTCACTTGGAGCCTCTCTCTCACCCTAACCTCTATTCATCTATTCGCCACTCATCCAGCCATTTCATCTTTTTTTCTTCTTCTCCCTCCTATACTCTCTTGATCCTTTTCAGCAAAATTATTACATTACGCATCCAGGGAACATCCATTAGCTCGGAACATGTTCTTTCTTATCCTTCGTCTTCTCTTCCACTCCTTCCAGGAATTGACTAAGGCAATGTTATTTCAGATTATACAGTTGTTAAAGCTCATTTTAAAGCTAACAACGGGACATCAAAAGCAGTGAACCCTGCACAGAGGGAGAGGAGGAGGTGTTGATGGAGTTTCTGGGCAGGTGAGAAATGGAGAGGGGCTGTGAAGAAAAGGCCTGATCAGATGGAAGGGGGAGATTAGAGAGGGAATTATTAATGGGGCCAGGGCCCTTTGGAGCAGGAGATTTGTTTGGAGGAGGATGCAAAACTGCATGAGAGATAATCGAGATGGGGGAAAAAAGTGATTTTCTCTCCTTTAGTACAATGTGAAATAGGAAGATATGAGGATCTGGACAGAATGTATCGTTTTTACTCTTTCCTCAAAATCACTTTAATCAAATAATATAGTATGCGGAACCATGAGATTTTAAAAAAGTACACTAAACTGACAAATGTAAAGCCTTGATAACTTGCATTGAGCAGCCTATGCTAGAAATGGGTTGGAACAAACCTACCCCATGCCCACTGCCCTTTTCCTGGAATATATGCTTTTTTTCCCTTTTTCTTTTTTTTTTACTCTGTATGCTTTCCAGGAGCAAGCAGGTCACCCCAAAGGGAGCTTGAGTGATTGATGCCCTGGTGTCGTGCTGATTGACTTCATGGTTGCATACCCTGGAAGAAGGGATGAGGTACAGATGAGGTACACTGTGGTGGGGCAATCACAGTAACCCAGGACATACTTAATTTCTAGGGCCCTCTCCCCACGGATCGGTCCTCCATCCACCCACACACCTTGTAGGTCGAGCGGGCTAAAGGCAGGGCGATTCACAGCATAAACTGTGACCCCTGCTTGAACACTCTTGTTTTGCCTTTGTGTTTGATGGGGAATTTTGGGGTCAGTTGGTTTTGAACTGTGATCTCCCTGGAGGTCAAAGTGACTATTGTGTTCTGACATGGAAGTGTTACAGACTGGGGAGTTACCTGTGGTTTCTGTCTATGATTCAGTTTTTGTATGTGGATTTAAGGCTAATATATGAGCCTGTAGGGCTCTATACAATTTTTTTTCACTAGGAGCACTTTGGCCTCCAATTGAAAATGTTGAGGGGCGCAACCATAAATTTTAGGGACACACACAACACATCAAATCAATAATAGATGCAGAAATTACAATGTGCTGTTTCAAATTCAGTGTCACATTTTTATTGTGCTCTTTTGAAGATGCAAGATAGAAGGTAAACTGACAGCCATCGCTGTGATGACAGTACAATATTTAAAAAATATACTATACGTTCAGAATAAGGGGTGTGATGAGACCATACACGATATTGAGTCCACGAGACGCAACAAGATTTTAACACTGAACTTTAAACAAATTCAAATTTCATTATTCTCTTTACAGGGGGTATTTTAGCAGAGAGCTGTGGTGGTGCTCCAGGTGTCTTTGTATAGTACTTGTGTTAGCCATGGTGTAGCCTACAGTACTCACGGCGGTATAGTTACCCGCCACTGCGGGAGGCCTCGCCGTCTAAAAGTGCCCCGCCCCGCTCCTGTCAACGGACAGGCACTGCTGCACACAGAGCGAGATAAGAAGCAGTGTGACGACCATCATATGCTCATCTCACAGAACATATTTGTTTCCTTTTTATTAAGTGGATTGACTCACACCTGCATTTTATCCCGCTGTATATGTGTTTTAAACACGGTATCTACATTGACTGATCAGATCAGTCCGTGTGTCACCTGCTGAGCAGAGAAACAAAGTCAAGACTAGTCGTGGCAACTCACGTGTTACGTGTTTGTGTTACGGTACTGACAGCACTATCTTCTCACACTGCTTACATTTTGTTCGTGTCTTATCTGCCACTCTGTTGCTGTTTAGCTTCTTACATATTGATATGGCGAGACATCTGCTGCTCGCGCATGTGCAACTAGATGTAAAATTCAGTCCCACACTCTAAAATGCGACCATTTGGTCACAGTCTGGAGCCCTGACACACACATATATATATATATGCTGCTTTGAATCCGTATCACCACCAGCTTTCTCATTTTTCCTGATTTGTACAATAATCTTTGGGGATTACTTGCTTTAAAATGCATGTTAAGCTTGGAAACCTTCTAAAAGAATATACATGTACACTTAAGAAATAACATGTACTCAGGATGTATCATAAACATAAAATGTCCTGCGCACTACACAGGCCTGGTACTGTATTTATATTGGGGTTTCACATGATGAGAAACAGATGGAGTGTGTCAAAGATAAAAGGGAAAGAAGTATGAAGTATGACTAAGGTTATAATGATGGGGAGCCAAGACCCAGGAGACCAAATACACATCTACACTCTCTCTCTCTCTCTCTCTCTCTCTCTCTCTCTCTCTCTCTCTCTTTCTCTCTCTCTCTCTCTCTCTTTCTCTCTCTTTCTCTCTCTCTCTCTCTCTCTCCTGCTCTGTTTTGCATTTGCTGATTTTTTTTCACTCTGGATGTTTGCTTATTTAGCCTCAGACCAGATTCGCACCAGATCAATCTGTGGTACCGCAGAAGAATCACTCCCCTCGAGCAGTTATTGGACTGTGTGGCAAGGATGGGTAAGAGCTGTAGGAAGGGAAATCTTAAGTGGCCAAGTCCCGGCTGGTTGTGAAACCAGACTAATATCAAGCTCATTGCTCCCTTCTTCAGCCAGTATCGATCCACTATAATGTATGTTTAGCTGATCCTGTTCTGAACTCCTTTCAGTAAACAGATCACAGTCAATACTGTCACACCACGTTTGACTAACTCCGCACCAAGCCAACAACCAGCACATCTTTGACTTGCACTGCATGTCAAATGAGGAGAGTTGGCACTTCGAAAAATCAGCCAACAGCTACTTAAAACCACCCACGATTGAACTACACCAGAATGGCAGTGGTGGTGCTAATGGGCAACGGAGTCCCAGACTGTCATGTAGCAGTGTTGTTTGTGTCATCTCCGAGAGCCCCCCATGTGCACCTGCTGCTGCTGGGGTTCATTATGGATTTCTCTAATGGCTTTTAGAGTTTTAATGGCAGGGTTTTGCATGGAGCGGGTAATGAATAACTAGATGTCGTCCCTGTGCCTAATGAGAGTGCCCACTGTTTCTCAAGACACAAGGAAGACTTAAGCATGGCAGGCAGCTCCTGCAATCGATCTTTATTTACTCATTTGTATGTATTTGTTTGTGTGATGGATTATTTGTGCAACTGTGTCATTTTCGGGGGAAACACACACAAAAACTTATCGTCCTGTTGACTTTTTTTGTGGAGGGGGGTGGTTGATGCAACGAAAATGAAGTCTTATTACCGGTTGGTAAGTCTTTTTTAATAAACTCCAGGTTCAGGTTTGTTGTTGGTGCTTTGTTTTATGTGTAGGAATAATTGCCATGCTACTGCAGAGGTTTGGTGCTATTTTGAGCAATATTACTGGTTAAAAAAATTGCAATTTTGGATATGTTCAGCGCACCACCCAGAGCTAATCAGTGTTAGCCCTTTTGGGCTGTTAGCATCTCTCCGGGCATTCTCAACAAAAGAAACTATCTCGATGGCTTTCCCACTTTGGTTCTGTTTATATTCCATATGATAAGTGTCAGTTTGGTCAGATGGTAAAAATAGGAGTTTACCTCTTACAACCCCAATCAATATGACCTCTAGAAAACACATTGGCATTATCAATCACTTGGTCACATGTTTCAAAATTCTGTCTTCAGCAGCAGGTGACAGCTTGGATTACCATTAACACCATTCATTGAGATACATGCGCACCTCTGATTCATATGGGGCATTACGTTTTGAAATGTTTGATGGAAAAATAGAGAGTGGAGTGAAGACTCTGCTCGTCAAGCACTTTTTTTGATGAATCACTGTTATGTTGGTGGTGTTGTCTCTTGGTGGAATGAGCCGGTTCGATATTCTCACTCTGTCTCCTCCACAGCAATAGACAGCTGTCTGTTCTCACAAATTGACTGCAGGTGCTGATGTAATGAAAGCACTGTAGCTCTGGAGAACAGGAGCAGTATTAAGCCGAAGCAAAGGTCATATGCAGAAATTATATAATGTGCATAGCTCAGATGAATACTGCACACTAAATGCATAAAATGATGGGGGCTTTTACTGCTTTTATGAAGAACGCTGTACATTTAAAGTAAGTGAGTTAAAGTCTTATTTCTTATTGATTTCCTTTACTGAACCTATACCAATCACAGCAGAGGAGATGTACAGAAAGGAATACTTAGAGAAGATTGTTCAAATTTTAGGGAAATTGAGTTGTTGATATTGATATATCGGGAAGATGTTGCTGATGTTTTGTACTTCATTTGAACTATATAAAGGAGAAAAAAGCTCTGAAATCCAACTGTATTCACTTTAAAGAGAGTTAAAGCAGTACCTAAAATGGAATTCAAACTAATACTGCACTACCCTTATTTCCAAGGTGAAACGCCTACTCCTACATAATGCATTGCCTTTCCTCTTGGTTTGGCAACAATTGCTCCTGTATATATCGACCCCATACTATTGTAATGTAAGGCAATGAATGAGAATAAGGCTTCCTCGTAAATGCCTTCTCTGAAACGGAACCTCCACATTAACTAATGTGTGACATATAGTGGTATGGGCATGTTGTCCCCTGTACGGCATGCACACTTTGTCACAAGAGTTTTGAAATCAATCAGCCCGTATGAGTTATTCACAGTTCAACATCAAAAAGGCATTACTTATCTAAGGCTTTTAATTTCCAATCCATCTGTCAAGCCAGTTGAAATATGGAATCTCATTATTTTGAACAAGTGGGGAGGGGGACAACATAAATCATTTTATTTTCATCTTATACTGACAGAGTCTGTTTAGAACTGGACCTAGGGAGAAATGGCTGAGAAAGTGGGAGTTGCAGAGTGAAGGTTAGAATCAGAAAAAACAGGGATCTAAAGTGACACCAAGAGAGAGAGAGAGAGAGAGAGAGAGAGAGAGAAAGAGAGATTACATTATTACATTGTTACATTATTTCCCATTCCCTACAAAAGTATTGTTAGATCATTAAGAAATATTTAGGACACATTAGATTAAATATGTATTTTGAAGAAAATTAGAGTACCGTATTTTCCAGACTATAAGTCACACTCAGGTGCGACTTATATATTAAAATATATATTAAAATGTTTGTTATTTTCACACTGACAACCGCGAGAGGGCACTCTAGCCTTGTATTCCAGTATCTGCTACGGTAATCGAGCAGCAGAAAGAAAGTTTGGAGTGAGCGAGAAACTTGTGAGGGACTGGCGAAAAGCGGAGGATACTCTAATTGCAATAAAGAAAACAAAAAAAACGAATTGCGGGCTAAAAGCTAAATGGTCAAAGCTAAAGGAACAAGTTCACAAATGGGTGCTTGAACAACGTGTTGCCGGGAGAGGCTTGTCAACGTCTCCACGCCCAGGTATTTGCCAATATAAACTATTTTCTCCTTTGATGACATGTCTGTTCTTGGTCTCTGATTTTATAAAATAAATTTCCCCCCAAAAAATGTGACTAATAGTCCAGTGCGACTTACAGGTATATGTGTTTTTTCTTCTTCATTATACATTTTTTAACTGGTGCGACTTATACCCCGGATCGACTAATAGTCCGGAAAATATGATATAAGGTAAAATATTTGTCATGATGTTGGTCATTCAGTGCAGCAATATTCACTTCTGTACACTGAAAAGACTCACAGGAGGGCCACTGTTCTACTAATTATTCATGTCACGCTGGGAGGGATTGAGACACAAATTGAGTGTAGTGCTCCTTTAAATCCATCACTGTACCATAGTCTAATAATTCATGTCTATTACAGACCCTCTAAATTATTAATTGGCCGAGATAATGAAAATGTGCTAATCAGAGAATTGCTATCAAGAAAGAATGCATAACACTCCTCAGCCATCATAATTAGGACATGTAATTATTTAAGCATTACTTTGTGAAGTTGAGTTATTAGGGCCTGTCAAGTTTTGTGAAGGATCAGAACACCGAATTGTGTTTGATTGAAGGCAACATATTTGATGACTCATTTCAAGGAAATACAGTCCTGACAAGTTTCTGAACGTCTAAGTGAACCCTGTAAAAAATGATTGCATATGTTACTACGGGCAAAATCCATAATACTGTTGCAGGCAAGAATGCACAGACATTATGTTTATGCTGGCAAAACTTACAGGCTTTTGCTTTGGTCGCATATATTTTAAAAATAATTTGAAACACAGCCCAAACGAGTGAAACAGCACTTGTTCCTGAACTGTCGCCCTTCACTCAGCTGCTTCTGATTAAGCTAGGGAAACCCTTCAATCCCTCTCCCTCAGTCTTTTTTCTTCTTTCTTTTTCTTCTTCTTTCTTTCACGATGGGGCCACTGAGCCATTTCCAACAGAGAACTATTCTGAAAGTTTATCAACAGCTCCTAGTCAATCCGTTCCTCCTTCTTTGTGTTCTCTTCTCCGGGGTCCCTTTTCCCTTCTTCCTCCCCCTCGGGGCCCGCTAGAAAGGAGAGCTCTGTCATGGCCCTGTGGAGAGAAAATGGCGGAATTCATCCCATGCTGTGTCAGTGATAACACTCCCGAGCGTGACACATCCCGCCTCAGATTACAAGTAGAGGATTCATTCCTTGCATTCTCCTTGTCACCTCGCCTTCAATGGCAGCATTAAGCAATTTGCCAGAATAATGGGCTCTATCAAGGAAGAGGCCCAGCCTGTAAAAGACTGGGTTTTTGTGTGGCCGTCGTGTTACACAAGTGACATTCAATGTGGTTTGCACACATAGGGTTTGTAAACACAAATGTACACAAGCACACACATGCACACACTGGGGCTGATAAAACAAAGCGTGTCACACCGAACATACATTCACACACAGCCCTGCTATGATATCACTTTCCAGAGTAAGAAACAGAGGGGCATGGACTCTGTACCAAAATTGGAAATAGATAACATGGCTGCCTTAGCCTCAAATATGATTCTATAAGTGACCCAGATTACAATAAATGGCACTAACTATGAGTTATCAGCTAATCTGTGAACCCCCCTGACAGATGCAACACAGTAGCTATAGCCAGAGAGAGAATAGTGCTGACTAATGTCTCTCTCTGTGTGCCTGGCTGGTGCCAGAGCTGATGTAACTCTGCCAGGAAGCAGTCTGTTAACAGATATTGGAGTCGCTGCAATTGCCAGCCAAGACTGAGTCACTCGATTCTTCAATGGGCTTTTTTTTTTTTTTTTTACATGCAAGATCTGCTGTCGGAAGATAGATAAAATTTCCAGTCAGCAACTAATGAATGATGTCATTTGTTTTACAGAATTGACAGTAAACAGAGGACATGCAGTAAAATAGCATGTGGCATGTTATACATCTAAATGAAAGGGGCATATGTGTATCATGAGTCATGATTCAACTAGCGATCAACAGAGCTGCTGCGTATTGTAATAAGATGGATTCTGAAAGACCATTATAGGAAAACACACTTTGGTCCGCAAGGAAATATCTCAACTATCTCAGCTATAACATAGATCACATTGGATGACATTTTGAACACACATCCATGGTTACCAGAGAAGGAATACTCTCGTGCCACTAGCAGGTTGAAACTTCTTGATTTTACTGAATTGTTTTGAAGAACTGTTAGACTGATTTATTGATTGGTTTTGAATTGGGTACATCAGTAACCCGAAAATGGTCTTTCCCGTTTAAGGGAATAATCAGATTATTGAAGTCCACAGGTTTATATAATAGAACAGGAAAATGATGGGAGTGACTTGATCTCCTGCACAGTAGGTGGCTCTTGCCGTGGAGTGAGGAGGGGGAGTTATAACACACGGAGCATGTGCAGACATGCATGAATACTCCAGTTTCGTAAGGAGTTATCTAGGTCTGTAAACCCGGGTATGAAACTCTTGAAACCAAGTGTTGCCTTAATCCGAATATAATGGGTTTTTTAAACTGCATGTCAATGCACTGATTCCTTGAATCTTCACCTTGTGCCGTCAGATCAGATCATCAGATCAAAATTGAAATTTGTCCAATACTAATGAAACTGATGACGATCCCATCAGCCTCAGATGTGCTTGTGCTGGGTTTAGTGCTGATTACCAAATGTTAGCATGCTTATAAACAAAAATGATCAATATGGTAAACATTGTACCATCAGGATGTTTGCATTGTCACTGTGAACATGTTGCCATGCTAGTTTTAACATCTAGCTCAAAGCATTGCAGTGCCTAAGTACAGCTTCACAGCATGACTGTTAACTCTTAGTCTGATTAATATGTCCAACCAGAACTCAGCATATTATCCTGATGAAATAAAGTAAATTGAAATAGCAGGAAGTGCTACCTAGCAAGAATTAATGTCATATTGTAGTCTTGCTCAGTCGTAACAATGCTTCACTATTTCCACAACTCGTAGCACAAAAAAAACCAACTGAGCTCGACCTGCTCTCAGACAATCAGTTTAAGCCTCATAATGAACCAATTCAGACTTTTATTCCTTGTTCCATTCCTTTCATTTTAATACCAACACCACATCCCGCCTCCCATCCCTGCTGCAGTACTCTGCTTAACAACGATGACCCTTGCTGACCCTGACACAACCTCACTGTCTTTCCCTGAGTAGCTAATGGCCAGCAGGCCTCATCTCTCTATTGACCCCTTGCCCATACTGAGGTGAATTATGGCACCTGAGCGGCAGTTTAATGCGGCAAGTCCTGACACAGAGACATCAGTCCAGAAGGGCCGGCACAGGCAGACTAATGATCCAGACATTGGTAAATGACGGGTAATGTTAGAGAGAGAAAGACAGAGAGAGAGAGAGAGAAAGAGAGAGCTTATTAGGGCTGATTGCCTCATCATTGTGTAGGGAAAACAAGCAGAAAGACTATGGAGTTCATTTCTCCAGGGTTACTTGGCCACAGATCAATGAATTGATTATGGACTTGATATGAGAGCTGATTGTGAATCTGGCAGATGCCACTGCTGCTGACTAGCTGATGTGACAGTCTTTGAAGTAATGTCTCACCTTGTCCATTATTCTTATTTTGTTTGCACTGCACAGAAGGTCAGTTTTAACAAGTATGGTCATGTTAATAATTTGAAAGAAATTATATTCTGCACACACTCTGAGGTGTGTTTATTGGCTGCACAGCCTCAATCACAGGCTGGTATAGATTCCCTGCAGGGTAACATGCTTGTCCTCTGGAGTCTGGACACATTCTGCCTCCTGCTGTCAGGCTGAGGAGACCCACCCCACTTCACCTCCTCCCACCTCTCCCCTCCTCATCTCTCTACCGCCGTTCTTTTCCCACTGGCCAGGGAGTCCCAACCCCCCCATCCCCGCGTTCTTGGTCCCCATCAATCTGCTCCCTGTGTTCTCAGGGACCACATTCCTGCCCATCAAGATCTTCCACTGTCCAGCCTTACAGGAGTCTGGTT
Organism: Echiichthys vipera; assembly: GCF_963691815.1. NCBI lineage: Eukaryota > Metazoa > Chordata > Actinopteri > Perciformes > Trachinidae > Echiichthys > Echiichthys vipera. Next base: position 13,734,768 of record NC_139837.1, read on the forward strand.
ACACTGTTCTATAGTCAGAGAGAAGCCTGTGTGAATGTTTCTCGCTATAATCCTTCATCTTTTCTTCCAGTCATCCAGATTAGTCATTGTGTGTATAACTGTGTCCCTTTCTTTCTCTCTCTCGCTACTTATCTGTTTTCCCTTTCTGGTCAGTGTGTGTGTCTCGCTGTCTCTGTTTCATGCCCTTCATCTCAGTCTCTATACCTTCCAGATATGTACTCTATAGGCATAGTGTAATCAGGGTTCACAATTACCACCTGCCAGGGGCCAAATAGCATTAATGTTTGTCTTCTGAGGATAAATCAATAAGGGTCACTTAACACGCTCCTGTGCTACTTTTTCACACAATGCTGCTGATTTTTAGTGATTTTCAGATTACCAAGATCTGCAGTCCTTTTTTCCATACATGGTCTTTAATGTATACAGATGATGAGGCCTGTGTTCAGCATAAGCTCAGCATTATTTTAGCAGCAAAACACATGTGCATGCATTGAAATCCAAAAGCTGTACAAGATTGTGGAACATAAGTCATCCATCCATCTATCACCGCAAATTCGGTTCAGGGTCACAGCTGCTTCATTGAGCCCATCCCAGCAAGCATTGGAGGAGATGTAGTAGTTGTCAGTCTCTCACAGCGTCACACATAGACAGACCAACAAATTTGCACTTATATTCACACCTACGAGTTTCCACTTCACCTAACCTGGATGTCTTCAGAGAAGCTGTTAGCACAGCTTCCGCTATGAAACCTTGCAAAGACCTAACATTTGGAGGGAGGGTCAACAACAAGACACAAGATCTCTGGGTTACTTTACTGTCTGTTTGATAAATAACCTGTATCAAACAGGCTTTTGATTGACTTCAAGCTTTGCTGGCTCTACAGACAAAGTCCCTGAACCTTTGCAAGTGAATCCTCCTGTTTCTTGCTGCAAGGTGGCAGTTTTAAACATGTGAACAAGGTGGTTGTTTTAATCACAAACCTGTCACACGGGCGTTTAGACAACAAAACTATGTGGTTAGGTTTAGGCAACAAAAAAACGTGCTTAGAAAAAGATCATGGACTCACAGACATGACGTCATGGGACACTAACCCCAGTCTCATGGGTAAACGTCTTGTTCGTTTGAACCGCCACTTCATCCTTCTTACGTAACCATAAAAAAACGAATTTGCTCCCATAATAATTAATAAAGCCACTAGAGGTCGCCTTACAACAAACGTAAATATGCAACATTATAAGTTGCTTGCACAATTGACCTATACCAATGTTTTTTTGGGTGGGGCCGTCTGAAACATAGTGCAGCATATAGCAACTGAAGAGCCAGATGTGTCTCTCAGGAGTTGGTGGAGGCCAAAACAGAGGTGAAAGAACAGGAAATTTGGTCCAGTTTGTCTGCTGGCCAGAAACAAAAATCTAAAGTAAGTCAAATTGTTGTCCCTTCAACACTAACTTTTCACACTTTACAAAGTTCTTTTTAAGAAAACAAATCTATTCTACATTATTTTGTATTTTAAGTGTAGTTGTATCCAATGGGACAGTATTGCATTTTCAGCACAATATCAATTTTCCAATTCACTGATTTTGTAGGAGGCAGCGGACATGTTTTATGCATCGATAAGAGTCCACATGTCTACAGCTGTCCTTAAGTTTTTATTCAACTTGTATTTCTTTCTTGCTCCAATCCTTTACAATATTACAGCCTTCCACTGTATCTCCTCACCCAGAGCAATATTAGCGACAGTCTGACAGACGGTATTAAACAAAAAAGCTAAAATCTGATTCTTTCCTCCCCATGAGTGTTCACTTTGCTAAAGTTTTCATTACCTGAGGGAAACAAAGGCTAGAGAAGTCTCGTTTTAGTGAGATTTCAGAAGCTAGGTACCCAGACCTTATATCTTTATATTCAATGTTTCAGATGCAATCTCCTCCACACCCTCTCTCTTGGTTATGAAGTAACCCCTGCCAAATACATTGGCTTTTCTCTCTTGGCTAATCTCACATCATCACATCAGGCCTGTTGTATTGATTTCTGGGGAAAGTAGTCTTAAATTGCTCTTCCTTTGTCAATCTGAGGCTTGTTACCAGGCAACAGGATAGACCCCCCCCTACTCCCTAAAAAACACACACACACACACATACATGCACGCACACACACACGCGCGCGCACACACACACACACACACACACACACTCACACACACACACAAACACACATGCTCAATTACACTCTTGACACAGTGCCAAAAATGCAATCTGAGAGTCTGTCCCCCTTCTAATGTGAGATATGAAACTGTGCTGGTGACAAATATGTTTCAGCACATGCAAACACCAAATCAATGTTGGAAGGGAAAGGCGTGTTTTTATTGAAGGTATAAAATTACTCGACTTGAAATTTCTTGCATGAAACCCTTTTCCGTCAGATGTCTGTTTAAAGGGATATATCACCCAAAAGAAACTTGCGGCATTAGATTTCCCAGATATGCACATCTTCTAATTTTGATTAAAAATGTGATTTGGCATTTTGATGAATGATGAAAACAATGTGGGATTTTCAGTCAAACTGTGTGTGTGTGTGTGTGTGTGTGTGTGTGTGTAATAATTTAATAGCATGAATGCTGTGCTGGAGGCCACTCGGTTAAATATTGTGTTTCACATTAAAAGTGATGACTGTCGAGCCAAATTTCTGACAAGAACTCCAGCTAAGACAAATTGTCACTGGGTTTTTGATAGATTGGCCAAATATTCAAATACAATTATTCAAATTCAGTTCTTCATATTAATCACATTTGGACAACACTCTTCTATTCTCTGCACTCATTTTTTATCTGTAGCTGCTCAAACCCCTTCAATCTAAAGTCGGAACTCAATGGAATAATTTCTGACTAATTCAGATATTCATTCTGAAATGCACCAGATAGATTTGCACACTGACGTGCACATACGTTCACAACCTCGGAGGGGTGGAACAGCACCGGTAGTTGGGGTGGGGGATTAAATTGTGGAACACCTGCTTCTGTCACCTGGGACATATTTTACATGATTGAGCCAAATGCTTAGATTGGACACACATGACAAAATTCAGGGGGCTAGGCTGGAGAAGACTGTGTGCATTTTTTGGCAAGAAACGTGTGCAATAGTTGTATCTCTGTATCTTCTTTATGTCTTTCACACCAATAAGTTATTCCAAACAAACAGACAACTGACAGATAGGGATTGAGGTTTTAATGAGAAAAAGACAGACAGAAGCGGAAATGAAACACTGGTTGCCCATACAAATTGCTGTAATAACCATATCTACATTAAAGCTTTGTAATAACTTATACAGCATTGCTTTATTGAGGTGGAGAGGAAAAAAAGAAAATAAATGTCTATCTGCAATGTTCTGAATTAATATCTCATTATGGTTCCGCATCATCATTTTTTGGTCTCATTTTAAAAAGGCAGGGGATTACACACTAATTACATATTGCATGGGGGGAATGTTTCCGCCGGTGATGAATAAAAGTCCAACTGCTCGCAGGAAAGTATTCCTATTTCATTGAGGGGGAATGCTTCTCTTTATCAATCAAGATGGCTTCACAGTAAAGACTATAATGAATCGGAGTAGGACCTCTTGATTCTAGGCGTTTCTGTCTATTTGTCACTATCTCCAGAAGCTTCTTATTAATAATTTGATTTAAAAATAAAAGCGTCCCTAAAGAGCTAAGATATACTAGCATGAACGGTAATCCCATATCACTTCTTTCCATCATGATTTGGTCAAACTTGAATCACATTTCCTCCCTTTGTTCATTAAAAGATTTCTGTATTCATACACATTCACTCACTCCTTTATGTCACAAGGGTTTTATCTTCCCTCCCCTGCACAAATTCAGAACACAAAACTGAAAAAAAAAAAAAAAAAGAAATCCCTCGCCATCACATCCTTCCACTGATGAAATTGGCTCCTTTTAGAAATGAATCCAAATGCGTCTGTGTCTGTATGTGTGTGCCTGCATCGCAGGGAGGCTGCAGTGATAGCCTCAGGCAGCACTCCTCTGTATGTATCTGATCCAGGCCTAATGAAGCTGAAAGCCTGGCAGTTGTGAGGAGCATCTGCAGAGCCACAGAGTGATGGGCATCTCATTCTGCCACCGTGTCCCAGGGGGGCCACACACATCTGAGGACCCTGCCTGCTGTTTGCACTGTGACTCGATGCCCCTGTGTACCCATGCTGCAGAAGGTCATGCCACATATGCTGTGGATGCCATCTGGAAGGTCTGCTTGACTGCCACAGCAGCCTCTCATGCTACCCTAGACTGGTGATATAACCGGTTCAGAGGTTGACCAAATACATGTTTTAGGAAAATTAAACTGCCAAGTTTTTTTTAATTTGTTAACATGCATAACTCAACATTAAATCAGTTGTTACAATCTATGTTAAATTGATCCTGTTGGCTATTTGTAGCCGCTATCTTTGTTATGAAAGCAGACATATATAATTACAAACCATTACACCCAAAGAGCAAAAGGTATTTAGGTTTTCTACTAAAGCATGTTTTCATGATTTAATGTAAAAACCATATATTTTTTTCCTCATTCTGTCTCTCTGGATATACCTGTATTTACCCTCTGGTGAATGGTCAGTGTGTATCTTGGTCTTCCACTGGGCGCAAGGTGTTGCAGGGTTTTGACTTTCACAGTATTTATAAAGAACCTCAGCATGCTTTATAATAAAATAACTTGAAGTAGTTGGAACCAACATCAGAAGTTAAAGTGACGTGTGACAGTAACGACTGTGGCCTCATATTTTGATTCCCTTTTGTGCACAGAAACATCAATTGTGGCCTTTAACGATTTTTTCTTTCCCCTTTTCATTATTATTATTTATTCTTTCATGCTGCCACTTCCTGATTTCCACGACTGGAGGTGATTAAATTACAGGCATTAATATGGCAAGTGAGTCCCATGCAACAGGGTCCGGGCCGCGATACCCCATACATCTAAATATAGATTTAATAATAGTAGCTTTTTTTCATCAGTGGCCTGAAATGCTTACAGTGCAATCTGCAGCTCCCTCTCCTTCTCTCGCTGTGCATATAAACATCAAAACACTTGTCTGAAAAGAAAAAGAAGTACTGTAGCTCTCTCTCTCTCTCTCTATCTCATTTTCTCTCTCTCCCTCTCTCTCTCTCTCTCTCTCTCTCTCTCTTTCTCTCTCTCTCCCTCTCTCTCTCTCTCTCTGTCTCTCTGTAATGAGGAATACGCCAAAGAATGAATGTCTGACCATTTGCTTTTCGAGCTACATTAACCACAGAGCCAAGAAGAGATGCTCCCTGGCAGATTTCATAACAGTGGTGTAATGAAAGAGGGCCCCTCTAACCAGTAGTGTACTGTAGCGAAAGCATTTAGGTAAAATGACTAACTGATAGTACTGCTCTTTCTTGGCCCCTCTCTGCTACCCCTCCTCGAATAAAGCTTAATTTTCTGGCAACTCTACAGTGTTCTTTTGTTGCTCATCTGTATCACCATAATGATGAGGTTTCATGTTTCCAAATAGGTGGGAGAAAGGACAGCTGTATCAAGAAACAGGAGAGATCTTTATTGTAAGATGTTGGCAAGTTGTTGGATGAGAGAGGAAGGCTGCCTCAACTAAACCGTCAGGCATCGCTGATGTATTCGCTCCACACTGACACACTGAAAGCATCTTGCTGCGAATGTTGTGCCAGAAAGCTTTAACGTCAGTGCGTTGCTCACTCTATTCTCGTGTCAATTAGTGTAGATTACCTCATAGGAAATCAAATTACCGCCCTGATGTGAAGGTATTATTTATCAAAATTTGCACACTTGCAACACAGTGAATTCATAAAGGATCTGGCGAAAAACATGCTTCGTCTCTCCTTTCAACCGCCGTATTCCTGTGGTCTCTCTCTGCTTAGTCTTTAGACAGCCATGGTTCTGTTCGTCTCTGTACAGCTCCCATTGGGTATATTGAGTGTGTCTGACCCACTGTCTTTAATGGAACATCTTCCAGTGGTTCCTAATTACCTTTGGTTTTATGGTCAGACCTGTGTCAGTCCCCCGCTCAATTTGTTTCTGTGAAATATGGCTTGGCCTTGGGTTCAAGTAGGGGAGAAAACACAGCGCATTGATTAATCAAGGCATGCAGGTTCAACCTCTGTTCTCGGAGAAGTCAATTCAATGACATGTTTTCACCTGGGGCACATTCCAGAAGTCTGAAGTTGCTTCCTCTCCTTAATTAATTTCCCAACATCTTTCCTTCCATCTCTCTCTTCTCCTTGTTCCTTGAAGTAACTGATTATATGAAAACGCTGTTGAGTCTTCCAAATAATAACAACTATATTATGCAAGTGGACAAAAGGGCGAACGTAGAATCTTTTTTGCTTGTTGTGGAATACACAGTGCATTGAGTGTAAGCAAGAGAGGACACGAGGAAAGAGATTTGAGACTGGCCCCAGAACTGTAGGGTGGGTCACGTTTGAATAGGGCCTGGAAGTGATGCCCTGAGAGGATGACAGAGCAGTGTTAATAACTGACAGTAAACACACTATGTTCTGTTATAGATGGAAATCACAGGTCTGGTTGACTTTTACTGTCTGGTGCTAACACCTAAACTGCCTTGCATTGTTGTTGCATACATGCACAAGAGTAGTTATCACATTGCTTTACAACCTGAAGAATCCACACATTTTACGGTTACTTTGAAAAACAAGGCGACAGGAAAAACATTATACTTTGCAACCTTCCTTCTGTGTGTTATTTGAGTGCACAGAATATAATGAAAATAAAATTGATATGCCCCATACATTGAGACCAAAACCAAATGAAATTGGGATAGTTTGTAAGTTTCGCAGTGAAAGCATTTGGGGGGAGCAATTTTACCCTGCAAGGTTATCCAAATGCTCTCCTCAGTTTAGTTTATTAGGGAAGTATCTAGCTTACCATGAGCAGTGAGACAATTACAAAGACAATTTCACGGGGAGGATTTCTATAATCATCAATGCATGCTGGGAGCCCATATCAGAGTAAGTTTCATTTCGACTGAAGAGAATTCGTTTTGTAGTTTATAACTCACAATGCAGCCATTAAGCAACTGCACTCAATCAGAGATCTTGAAGAGAGAGAGAGAGAGAGAGAGAGAGAGAGAAAAAAAAGTCAGAATGAAAACAACATGCAAATTAAAGCTTTTGAGCTCAAGTAAATGAGCGACTTAAATGACTTATCCAGTGCATATTAAGTGCTGCCTTGTATGAGTTGTTGAGTCTCCGGACCTAATACAAAAACCAAATTCATAATACTTCTAAACATCTCTACCAAAACAACCATAGAGCAGTGTAAATCATGCAAAAAGAATGCCACTATGTTATGTATTCCTGCAATCCTATAAACTTAATTTGAAGTGAGTGCAGTTCTGCATTATCGGAGGCTGTGCAGATTTTTTTAAGTGATGGTTCAGAGAGAGAGAGAGAGAGAGAGAGAGAGAGAGAGAGAGAGAGAGAGAGAGAGAAAGAGAGAGAGAGAGAGAGAGAGAGAGCGAGAGATAGATAGAGAGAGAGAGAGAGAGAGAGAGAGAAACTGGAGCTGGCCCACACCAGGCCACTTACAGTAATCCCCATTATGCATGCTTACATCAGGCAGCAGTGTTGTTTTGATGAAAACATAACAAGTCATAATGAATGGAAATGAATGTATGTTTGTGGGATCAAAATAGCACATAATTACACTATTACCCCTGACGATACAGGTATGCCCCCATCTAACACCACAAACATCAAGGTCTCGCCAGCAAATATTTCCTTGAGGTTAGTTTGTAAACAAATTAAATTCATTAAAGGGGGATGACTGGAGGTAAACACCAACAAGCCTTGCATGTTGCTTGTACTCCGCATAGGCAATGAATTTCCCCTGCTGAGGTAAAATATAATGCAATTTAATACAACATCGTTGTGTACAGGTGATCTTACATTAAAGCTAGATGATGCATTGTACTGATTATTATTGGTTTAAGTGAGGATGCATTTCCCCTAAGCTTAGAGTTTATTGTGTTAAGAATATCATTGTGTTAATGATGGTTTATGATGAATGACTTTGTGCCACACCATGATAGACATGGCTATTAAGGCTAAAAGGAGATGGGACCAACACCCACAGGAGCCACAGCAATTAGTTTCAGCCAGATCAGAGGGTGTTGGCATAATGACCCGATTCTGGCAGCTTATTCTATTCCTGATCTCTAATCATGGTCACCCAATGGCATCTTTCTCTGTCTCTCTTTGTATTTCTCTCTGCCTCTCTCTCCTGGTCTGGGGATATGAATTAATGAAATAATAAAGACTAATGCGAATGTTGCGGGAGCCGAGTGACCACTCACACGTGGCTCTCTTGCTTTAGCGAGTACAATTACACAGTAAGTTTGATCGGTGGTGATAGACAAAACAGCAGGGGCTCATAAATATGGATGGAGAGTCTGAGAAAATAAATTAACAGGGCCTGGCCTCTCGGCTGCCCCACTTAGACTGTCAATTACGGACCTGACAGGAGCCTTGTGAAAGAGCCACACAAGGATGGCACACACACACACACACACACACACACACACACACACACACACACACACACACACACACACACACACACACACACACACACACACACACACACACACACACATACACATACGCAGAGTCATTAAACTGCACATTTGAGACCATTCTGAAGCCATACACCAGTCACCAGCTTCATTATCAGCAGACAGAGTTCATGCTTTATGACATGTATCAAGAGCTTACAGTTATTGAGTAGTGTCAACCGGTGCACAAAATCCAATGCAGGGGTTGATTCAGGGGAAAAATGGCAGAAATGGTAATTTCCATATCATTTTTTATGTTTTTCAATTTTTTTATGTATTTATTTATTTTTTACTTTAAAAAAAAAAAAGCAGAACTTCTGCATCTTAAAATGGGTAAAGTGAGGAATGCTGCAACTTTTTTTGAACGGGGTCACTGTTTTTACATGTTTTTGCCTCTATTTAAATGTGAAAGTGAATTTGATTATGTATGCCGAAAAAAGGAACACATTATAAGAGGGCAAAGAGTGGAAGGACAAACAGGCAGGAATTCAAGCCATTTGGATCACATTTGTGCACGTCTTCTGTATTCATGTTCTGTATGAGAGGGTCAGCCCTGTTGTTTTGATACCCGCTATAAGTCAACCTCTGACCTAAAAGAGCTGGCTTATAAACAATTTATGAGGACTTGCAAAAAGGACATAAATTTGTATATGACAATATATCAATATAATTGGATGTATTGATGCAATTTAGTTGCTCTTGTTTATTCAAATTATAAAGGTTGTTCTTTTTGGTTTATATCATTTATTCTGTCATAACATGTATTTATTGAGCCTTTCATTTTGTGTGCATGTGTTGGTGGCTTTCATTAGCAAGTGCAAGTTTCTCCATATGAACGGGGTTAGAGGGAAGTAGCAGGGGTCATGTTTGGGGGGTTGTAAAGAAGGAGGCTCGTAGGAGTGATATAGATATTGATTTTTTTCTTAGAGACCCTGATATTCCACAAATATCAGCTGCCATAATAGTCTTAAAGCAATAACATTTCTCCTGCCAACATGCCTTTTTTTTTTTTTTTAATAAAGAGCCAGAATGTCTGTGTAGATTATGCCCGACCTGCACTGATGGGAGAGGGTTGAGGTGACGGGGTGCCCTGAAACATAGTTCAACTTCAGATAAAAAAAAATATCTTGTATACTGCAGGGGGGTCTGAATCAGATTCTATTGGCAAGTCCAGCAAGGCAAAACTACCGCCTTCAGCTATTGCAAATAAGAAAAAGAATGTGCTTCTAAGTGTTTGAATAATGAATCTCACAAGTTACCTTTGAGGGTGTTGGGCTCTGAATAAGCAGCCAGATGCATGTACAAACAAGCCACCAGAGTATTGCACACCACACAAAGCAAATGCATATTGACTCTGAGCATTGAACAGATGGAAACTTTTAATTTTCTTCAGGATACCTAGAAGGCCCTGTGAGTTAAGATAGGAAGAAAAGTTGTAGAAAAAAATCAATTTATACTATGCACATGTGCAAGATGCTGTGTATTAATTACAATGTGATTAAAGCGAGAAAAGGTATAAATCAAATTAGAAGGGAGGTGAGTTCTTTGTGTGTAAATATTCAGTATTTTATATTTTTCCTTAATTTGCCACCCACTGTGAAGGGTTCAGGCAAAGAACATTTGAGATAGTGATTAACTTGATGCACGGGCTGAGAAAGAGAGAGCAGTGAAAGGTTTCAGGCCAGAATAGAAACACAGACGCCACAGTTACACCACATGTTTTAGATTCAGCCAGATTCCCATTGTAAACAGCTCAGTCCAGTATACTGGGACAGTGGTTCTTTCTTTCATAAAACAGGGACAGCTAACAGAACAGACGGTCTCCACGTAGCATCCACCAATCAATCAGTCAACACAGATGGCTTCACAGTGAAGCACATTTTTCTCTCAACTAGCCTACAGGAACCGTCCTGATAACTCACCCATACAGCTCAGCCAACATAAAGCTGATCACCTGGCAGAGAGCAGAGATAAACTCCGTAAAATTTTCCCTCTGTGTCCTCAATTGTATGAATATTAACATTAAATTAGTCATGTTTTTTTCAAAACCATGCTTACATACTTAAATGTTTCTCATACTGTCTGAATAAACCTGTATTCCAGTGCTGGTTTTTAAAGGAGGGGAAGTCCGTTTTTCCTAGGCATCTTTTCCAGGGACTTGACCAGTGTCCTCTCAGGGCGTGATCACATTATCCTTTTGGCCGCGGCCAAAACCGGTTTTTCAGCTAAAGTCTAGTACCTTTAAGTAGTGTGAGCGCACCCGCTCTGCGCTCAACTGCGGCCAGCTGGCCCTCCACGGCCCGCTTGAAATAGGTGGGCTTTAGCGGAGCCGTTTGCACATGTACGAGCACGAGCGTGCGCACGTGTACGCGCACGAGCACGAGCACGAGCCCTACGGCAGTAGCGTTATGTCCGCCTGTTCGGACATGTAAATAGAAGGACGGACCATGCGCGGACATTTAACAACAACAACAATGGCGGTGAAAGGTTCATGTTGGTGTGGTGCGGAGGTGGAGTGTTTACTGCAGATTTGGTCGGATGAAAATATTCAAAAACAGTCGACAAGACGCACAAAAACTGTCTGTGGAAAGATTTGTAAACAAAGCCACACACACGCGATCAATGCGTGTGACGTGTTACGGCTTGAAGGCGTATGGACAGCAAGAAGTATTGGCCGAGGCCCTGGTAGTGTGAGTACAAACGGGGCTGGGGCGCGGGGGGGAGAGGGAGGGGGGACAAGTACCCTAAAGTCCGGGTCTCGGTCCGGGAGGATAGTGTGAGCGCGCCCTCAATGGCCAGCAGAGCTAGGCTGCTTAAACGGCCTTGGCCCAGCTGGAGCTGCTGCGCCAGGCTACTGTGAAGTGTGACCGCCTGTGAATGTGAGTGATAGTGACGGGGTGAGAAGCTCCGCAGCTGCCGCTGCTCGTTGGGGAAAGAAACCGCAGTGTGACAGAACAGAGTCACCAAACACAATGCTAGTTGTTTTTAACAAAGAGTTAAGTCTCCGAATAAGTTCAGAACATCGGAATGAAAAGCTTGGAAAATGCTCCGTTGGACGTTTATTCTTCAAGATCGCTGATTCACTCATTTAGCTGTCAATCAAAAAAGGATTCTGCCTCAGACAGCTCATCCAATCATCATGCAGAAGCAACTGCTGTATTCACCCTCTGTCTAAGACATTCAATCTACTTAAGCTTCCCTCCTGAAAAATCCAAGTCAACTCTGATTGGTCAGAGCACTTATTTCTGTCGGGGAATGACTGTAATGGCACTGTGGCAGCACTTTCCACCTCTATAGTGTAGTTCTGACATTACAACCATACAGAAGTCCTGACGGTTCATTTAAAGACTCTTTACACACTTTCTGAATATGGGCTGTGCGCATTTCTCTTTACATTGGCATTTTGTTGTTACTTTTAAAGTATTTATATACCACCTCAAACTGTTTTCTAATAAAAAAAACTAAAGGGAAAATGTTGCTTCCACAACATGGGACCTTTTAAAGACAAGCACATTTGCATGGTCTTAACTAACTGTCGTTGCTGCTTATAAAATTAGTTATTAAATTATAGCAGGGGTTATTGTGCAGTGTATGTTTTACACATGTTTTACTCTGTTTTACAGCCTTTAAAGCTGCAGTAAGTAAAAAGCAAAAATAAAATACCAGACTTTGAAGCAGAGTGAGAACTCTTCTTGCTGCTCTCCCTCTCTGCTCTCTGTCCTGAGCCAATAGAAACATTCTCACTGTCTCTGATATGATCTGTGATTGGCCAAAGCCCTGTCATGGCAAGATTTTCTAAAGCATAAAAACAAAGCCAAGTTGATGTGTAGACGTCTAGTTTTCTCTCAGAACACTTGTTTTTTGTCAAACATCACCAAAAATAAACTGGCTAGCCCAGATTTAAGCCTCTGTTACCCCAACTGGACTTCTGGAACTGTATTTCACCTTCTCAACTTATCTTCCCTCTCATCCCCTACCAACACAAACCTCTGCGCTGTTTGAATGTAAACAGTTTTCTGTCTAAATCACACATAGCAGCCAAGGTTGTACCTTCTTTTTCTATTAGCTGGTCAGAGAAAATACTCAACTTGGATCTCAATTTCAAATGGTGTTTTCTCACTTTTTTTTCTTCGTAGTGAAAAAGTAACTCAGTTTAATTATTGAATTAATAATTCAGTAATTAAATCAGGAGTTTCCTCAACCCTACAGAGATGTTCCTGCAATATTTGTGTCATCAGCCAACCAGACAGCCATGGAGCAAAACCAATGTTTAAAGTTAATGAGATAAATTACTCTCTCTATATATGAATAAATCAATGGAAAAAAACAAACAAATATAAAGTTCCACCCAGAATGGTGTTGGAGGCAGATTCAGACATGTGCCTCACAGCAAGTGAAATTATTTCATTTCAGTCTCAGTGCATTCTGTGATCAGCAGGCTGTTTCTGTGTTGGTCTTTGTTGTCACCAAGGAGAGAGATAGATCAGTGCCTGCCAATAGAAATGAAAGCATTAGAGATTTAAAAGCTGAGATGCGCCGCCAATTCTCCATGATCATTAACTCATTGACAATTTTGTCAGCAAATTATGCGTAGTATGCGTGAGGTTTCCAGACAATTTCCTCGCGAGCCATCAAGTTGTTTACCCACCGTGTTCGCTGCCAAAAAAACAAAAACCTGTTAACATTACTGAGAACTGTCCATAGCTTTTCAGGCACTCACAGTTTTAGCTTGCATTGTATGTCTGCGATAAAGGACTTGGCAAAAGACTGCTGAAGTCTATATTGGAAACTGAAGACTATTAGTCTGGACGACAGCAATGTTGACGATGTGCAGTATTGATTGTGCCACCTAGAATAAGTTGCCATAACGGGATCATATTGATCAGAATCATTGATGGTATACAGTATGTTTCACTGCCCTGTGGACAAATTCAATTATATTGATGAAAGCACGTTGAGAGGATCAAGTGTATACCTATACAATCCTGCATGTAGGAGGAATGGAAGAATGCTATACATTCTGATTAATCAAATTAAGTTACACCCACACCAGTCTAGACTGCCTGCTCATCGGTGGCAAAGGAGACCCATATTTCATTAAAGGCATGCAAATCACATACATGTACTGTAAATCTACTGCATGTCCCTGATGTCCTGTCATATATTGTACACAGGTTTTCAAGATAAGGAATTTATTCTGTCTGAGCAAAAGAAAGAGATAGTATGCATATTTGAATATCTACAAAAGCTCCACTGCGTGTTTGAATGGATGGGCAGATGGACAGATTTTAGTAGCTGTAACTAAAGGATAGATTAGTGGTTAATCTTGTTGTAGGGTTTCTTCTTTCACTCAGAATCATTCCAGGAAACAAGAGCAGATTTGAAATCCATCCAAATCTAATTAAAACACTCAATACAAAGGACTGTGCTTTTTTGACAGTTTGATTGGAGGGATGAGAGGCATAGCGAGGGAGGGCCTACTGTAACCATTTCACAGGAGGCTCCATGCCGTGTTGTTCTTTGGAGGGGGTTGCCTTTTGTTGTTACTGGAGACAGATAGGCATTCCTGATAAATGTGAAAATGTGTCAAAACTCAGGAGGGAAGCCGGGAAAGTACCAGAGGTAAATTTGGCCTACTTGGGCATCATTACAGCTATTGTGTGACTGTCAGTAAGTTCACCCACATTGTACCAATTTTTGCTGAGGCGGTACCTGCATAGAAAATTACATTTTCTGTGGTGTTGCAGTGTTGCTATGCAGCCTGCACTTTTTTTTTTTAATCCAACACTTTAAGGTATTGGTTTTAATTTTTTTTAAATAACTTTTATAAAAACAAAATCAACACCACAACATCTGACTGGGCGTGAATCCACAAGGCAATATGAGAGAGGGGCTAGCTTCACATGGACAGGACTTCACATGCTGTCTGACCACAGGCAAATCAATATTTCTTTACAGGCCTGGGAGACTCTGAGGGCTTGCTTAACGCCCTAACAACATGCTTTAGAGCGCTGTCTGTCCCGGTAAACCTATCGGATCTCTGCAATCTCCAACTCTGCCCGGCGACAGGCCCTCCCAGGCCCCCGCTCATACTTCACTGTCTGGTCCCTGCGGTCCCAGCCCTTGCAGTCCACTGTCCCAGTCCCTGCAACCTCTCACTCCCCAGCCTCTACAGCAGCAACAGCAGTGCTGTTAGCATTGTTAATGGCTATTGTTATGAATGAGGACCTCTGCTCCTCTCTCTTCATTGGCAGGCCCCGGGCACACAGATGGATAGGCTGCTACTTCTTTTCTGCTATCAGGACAGCCCAGACGCTGGGCCCGGGACTAGCGGAACAAAGTAGGAGGAATGATGCCCCAGTGGGGAGAAAAGGGCGAGAGGGACCAGAAAGGCGGAGAGGAGGGAGAGGTGAAAGGGATGAGGGAGGAGAGTCAGGGGGAAGAGGGCGTCAGAGAGAAGAAAAAAAAAAGAATAGAAGGGGGCAAGAGACAAGGGTGAAGGAGCAAGGGAGCAATGGAAGGGAGCAGGTCTCTCCTCCCCTGAATAAATTTGGAGATCCATTGTAAGGGGTGTAAGAGAGGAGTGTGTCTGCTGTCTGTGGCAGAGGCCTATATTCTCAGCAGCCTGTGGAGAAGAAAAGAGGCGGGGTGAGGGGCACACACTGCCCCATTACTGGCCCCCTGCCGTACCCCCCTAAACCCCCCTCCCCCCTCCAGCACCCCTGCCTGGTGATGAATGGTGGTACTTGCTAAAAGTGAAGCCTGCTGGTGAGCCTTGGCTCAGGCTGGGGGAGACTGCTTGGAAGATCACGGGACAAACTCAGCAAAAGGCCGCCCTTCAGTTGCCCATATACTTCACCACGATGGCAAGCCCGCTGCTGGCACACAACCACAAAAACGGGTAACAGAAAACTCATGCCCAAAGAGAGTCTCTTGCTTTCCATCATGAAGGGATTCATAATCACAATCAAATCCACCAAGGCACATTTTGGCTTTGTTCGTTCTCCAACACTGTTTGAGTGCGGAATCCTGGCAGTGAAAATACACAGCACTTGCAATAAATAGCAACTGTTAGCATATGACTGTATGTGGTAAATTAGGGCTGTAGTTGACAAAGCCTTTATCGCCTTCAAATGTTGTATAGTGGGACAACTGAATGACTTATTGTGGTCAGAAATGTCAGCCAAGACATTTGCTATAACCGCAAAAATGGGAAATACTAATTGCTCATTCAAATAATGAATGCTGCTATTTGCTGACTATATCGCAAACGATGATGTTCTGTGGATATGGGATCTTGTTTTTCACTTTACATTAAAAAAAATGTCAAACAACACTGTTTTCTCACTATCGCTCTAATGAGTGGTGTCATACTTCCTCCTCACTCTGCCTCATTTTTGCTCTCTCTCTCTCTCTCTCTCTCTCTCTCTCTCTCTCTCTCTCTCTCTCTCTCTCTCTCTCTCTCTCTCTCTCTCTCTCTCTCTGTCTCTCTCTCTCTCACACACACATACACATACACCAAATAGAAAGAGTAGATCCTGTACTAAAGCAGACCTCGCTGTATTAGAGAAAGCGATGGAGAGAAAAGTAGGAGGAGAGATGGAGAGAGCCTGGGGGCTGGCCTCTGTCCCGACTCCCCCAGCCTCTCTGGATCCAAGCCATCTGCCACAGCTGCTGCCTGGCTTTAACTGCCACTCTAATTGACAATGAACCCAGAGCCCTGTGATAATTGTGGCTGCTTGGTGACTTGGGCAGGTAATGCCTCCCTTTCAGGATTTATCAGGCCCCATCTGTTCCTCATAGTGCTATATGTGGCAGAAAAGGCCCCCTGCCCAACCATCAGCGCTCACCACTACTTCAGCCCCTTTCCTCCTCCTCCTTTAGTGCAACATCCCCTTTCCCCCCCTTTGTCGCTCCATCCATCCCTCAATCTGCAACCCCCCCAACATCCCTGCTTGTTCTTCATGTGCGTTGTCATAGCCAACCAATATCCTGCTCCATAACGACTTTTCCCTGTCTCCTCCTCCAGTTGCTGAGCAAATATTGGGCATTTTTTGTGTGAAAAGATGCTTATTAGGGAGCAGATCCCTGGCCCGAGGGGAAGCCACACCCACCAGAGGGTACAGCTCTGAGGCTAGGATTGTTTGTTCAATCATTAACTTAAAATAAAAGACTCGGCGCCATTGCCTGAAACTCCCGCTTTCTCCTCTGTTCTGTGGCGTGAGATGAGCGTGGTGTATCAAGAACAACTGGCTGGGGGTGTTGGTGGGGGGGTTGGGGGTTGGGTACTATCTGTTTATTAGAAAGTACCCATCTTTCTCACGTGGTGGAACAATTGAGATCTCTGCAGCGTTAGCAGGTGTTGCGTCCGATGGTGTTTGATTATTGCTATGCTCAATCTTGATCAAGTCTGCTTACCAGCCACCCTCTATGTTCTGAACTGTCACTGTCAACAACATTGCACATTTAGCATGTCAGAAATCATAATGCTGATAAATTGATAGATAATTCTCATATCATTCTTTATGTAAATAATTGACAATTCCAATATGGGGCTTATGAATACCCTCAGCGCAAGCGAAGAGCTCAGAACTTCCAAGCCTGCAAGTTTTTTTTCCCACTCAGTTGACATCTGTTCTTCAGATGCTTTTGGAAATTATTATGACAACAGGTTTTCCTCACATTCACGTTAAAATCATTTCTGAATATATTTTGAATCCAAAATAAGTAAAAAGGTATGGGCTCAAATATAGTATCATCTGAAGATGCAGAAAGGAAGCACACGCCTCGATGGGCACTGGAGGCTGTGCCAAATGTTTTTTTTTGTTGCCAGATTAATGTCAGATACTGGCAGATAACTGGAAAATATGTCAGCTTTACTTTCCAGAAATGGACAGATCTTGGCCATGTGCTGCCTAATTGTGGGCAGTGTTTTCCCATCTGTTAGGAGTAGATATCATTTTCAGACAGAGCGATCAGATATGGTACACATTTACCATCATCATCTAAATGGACAATATGTATTTAGTTATTTATAGCTAGGATTTGGAGCCACCTTGTTGTTCATAGGTTGGTTACAATGTGTACTACCACATCTAATTTGGATGAAAGCCACGGTGTCTGTTGTTGCCAAAAAAGCACAGAATGCTTCACTGGTTTCTGATCAGCACAGAAATCAAGTCATAACTGTTTATAGAATTATTTTCTCAACTCACAGTGGGAAAGTGGATTTTATTTTTATTCTTCACTTAATTGTTGTATGTTGCTTAAATTAACGGTAATTGTATTTCATTGAATAACAGATTCAAGCATCCTTCCCTGTTTGTAAACTATGCATAAAAAACATGTTTTACAAACCATTAAGCTCACAAATTTATTCACACAAATAAAACCAGCCATCTGTAATTTAGCATTATTTCAGTGCATTAGGAACAGAACATTTAACTCTGCCATAATTTTAGGCTTTGAATTAGAGCTTGGATGAGAAGGCACTCTAAACAGGAGTGCCGTGTGGACACAGGATATCACACAAGAGTGGGAAAATGTCATGTGGAGAGTTTATGAATATGAAACAGGGTTACAATTGAGACACAGAAAAGCATTCTCTGTAGCTGACATTCACTCATTACACTTGTTGGTTGTAGAGACATTGATATTTGAATATGGATGTGATTTAAAATCAGTGCTCTATCCTAGACGTTGCATATGCGGATGAGGGAAAAAAAACGTTTTCCACTTTTTTGCCAAGATTATGACATGAAATTGCTTCATTCCCTGCCATTTACCAAACTATTTGAGACCCGGACCTGCATCCCCTTTTTAATACCTCATCACTATCAGTGCAGTTTCAGGATTTCAAGTGCAAGGACATCTTTAGGCCTTAAAAGCCTCCACCCACCAGATTCAGCAAAGCATGCAATACAGAAACAGCATGATCTCGCCCTCTCTTACACACCTGCACGCTCACAAACAGACACACAGACACACGCTCACTCACAAATGCATCCTGCCGACATCCCACCACGCCTAATCCCTCCTCATCATAGCTGCCTGAGCCCTTAGGGTTCCATTCATTTGGTGCAAATCTACCACTGATGCTGCTGTGTTGCCTGCTCAGGTGCAAGTGTGTGTGTGTGTGTGTGTGTGTGTGTGTGTGCCATTTCAGAATGTAGTTTCATGATTTAAACAGGAATTAGCTGGCTAAATACCCTACTAACCTTCAGAGTTCTCATCTGTGACATAATATAAATGGTCAAAAAAAAGGAATTAATGCCTCAGCTAGTTCATTGATTTTCTTCAGAGTCATCTACAATTGAACATGTTTACATGCTTTACATGCATTACTTTTCTCTAATACTGTCTGTCTGAATACACCTGTGCTCACCGTCTGTCTGGAACATGTTAGCACCCGTCTCTTTAAGCCCCCCCTTTTCCAGGTCTTCCACATCTGCGCTCTCTGCATCTCTGTCACCTCCATTGCAGACGGGGAACGACTGTAATGGCACTGTAGAGGCACTTTCGACCTATATATATCTTATTGCTGCGACATTACAACCATACAGAAGTCCTGACAGCTCACTTAAAGGCACACTTTCTAATACGAGTTGTGTTCATTTCTCTGCAGATAAACTACTCTCACAGTATTTATATTGTACGTTGACCTGCTTTATAAATCAAAAACTCCATAGTTCATAAACTATTACATATCCCCACATCATTATGTTGTTAATCCTCTATGCCTCTAAAATACCATGCATGTTGAAGTACTGTATGTTTAGTGTGAGATTTTTACAACAGAGGTAAAGTAAAGTAGCTGCAGCGGCCAGTGCCACAGTGGTTAGAGCAGTCGTCCAATGTAAAGAGGCTAAAGGTCCTTGAGGCAGCGGCCGCGGGTTCGACTCCGACCTGTGGCCCTTTGCTGCATGTCCCCCCCCTCTCTCACCCCATTTACTGTCTGTCCTACCTAATTAAAAAGGCTTGAAAACTGCCAAAAATAAATAAATAAATAAAAGTAGCTGAGGTAACTTAGGGCGCACTCACACTGTCCTTGCGTACCGGGCTTTAGGGTACTTGTCCCCCCCTCCCTCTCCCCCCACTGGCCAGCCTGTTTGTACTCACACTGCCTGGGCCTCACGCAAATCTTTCTTGCCTATCCATACGTCATCAAGCCGTAACACGTCACACGCATTGATTGATTTTGAATATTTTCATTCGCCCAAATCTGCAGTAAACACTCGGTTGCACTCACACTGGTCAAAACGAGCTAGGCTATACCCGTAAAACCTGTTTTGTCCCGGTGCGGAAGGACATTGTGAGTGCGCCCTTAGAGTTGACCCACCTTTTATTTTACCACCACAGCCCTGGTCATATCTTTAGTTTCACACAGACATATTTAATGCATATGTAAATAGTTTTAAAATCAATGACGCACATACAGGTATATTCTGTATGGCAAGAATCTGTATGATACATTTGAGTAGAGGATGTTATGTGTTGGGCAAACCTAATTAAACACAGAAAACTTAGCTCTCAGAGCTCTCCGACTCACATCATAAGTGAGGACAAAGGCAATGACATGATCTTAATCAAAATGACAAGAACATTAAAAATGTAGCATTGCTCAACACAGGCAAAGATAAGAATCGATTTGAGCTGCTGCTGATGGTTATCACCATTAATTATTGAATTAGTTCTCCATTATCATATAAGTGCACTGCTGCTTCCTTTAGGGAAGGGACAGGAACATGGTACTCTCTGCTAATGTACAATTTGAGTTCTCCTCTACTATTCTACATATTGCCCTCAAGCTGAATTCACACTTACAAGTTCAACATGTAAACATTACATACTCATTGTATGTTTATGTATTGGAGTAGCTCTCTGGCTGTGTTGTTTTCTCTCTTCCCATTTGTCTTTATCTCTGCGAAATGTGACAGTGGATTGGGCGCTAGCAATGCGATAGCACACATCTCCAGCTTGCTCCTGTAATAACTACTAGAGTCCCGTGTGTTGTGAGCCTGTGATCCTGTGAGCCTGCGGCCCATCAGAAACACCATGTCCCTATAGGTGCATTAATCCGACAGGCAAGGCTTGGCGCTGAGGGCTGAGGCCCAGCTATCTCCTGTCTTGGCCTCCCAGGATGGCGCTGCTTAGGCAGAGGAGCTCCCCACTGACCCCCAGGCTACAGGGGCACTGAGATTAGCAGCTTTGTAACTTTGTATCTGTCACAGGCCAGTGCTGTGGGGATGGACGAGCCTGGATTAGCACAGGGGAGAGGAGGGCTATTCTACATTTCACACACAGCTAAGAGGGGATTCAGGATTCTGGTCACTGCCTATTGGGAGATGGGGTGTAGATGAAAGTTTTGGGAGGTATTGCATGTTGCTATATGTGTGTGGGTCTGTGTTAGGATGTTTGAAGTAGAATTAAAATAAAGATTAGAAAGTTAATCCCAAGGTTCGAGAGATATACTGTATGGGCACCAAGATCTTAATTCACTAGGGGAGATGAGATCACATGAAACAGGTGCACAACATCATTTTAAGATGTGGCTTGTTTTGCAGCTACACAAAACCTTCATTGGTTTTCCATAAATTATGAAGACATTGGTTATTTTAACTCAATATAAAACATTCTAGGTCAAAGTCTATGTTCATCACAAAACGATGTTTAATAGCTTTGATGCAAAAATCCAAAAGCTAATACAGAATGTCCTTTTCAAATTGCCTTAGACTAGTTTGTGTCGATTAGAATTCTCTCATTCAATGAGCCACAATGGGTTTGCAATGAATAACCCAGAAGCAAACATAGGGTTTATCAGATACTCAGTCATCCTAAATGATACACAGGACACACTTAATATGAAGATGGCCGTATAGATAGCACGATAGGAGCCCTGTAGGTGCTAGGTGTCATTGATAGCAGAGCATTGTGAAGGTACATTACCATATGTTGTGGCTATTGTCATTAGCCTGCTATTTGTCGGTCAAGGGACCCTGACACAGAGAGAAGAAGCACTCATTTATCATAAACATACAAAGGCGATGCATGCACTCACAGAGAATCTCTGCATCTCTGCATTAATGGTCATTGCTTCCCTGGAAATGTTCTGGTATCAACAATACGTTTCTCTTCCAATTTCTCTCTGTTTCACTCTACAGGGATTGTACTCTAATATTAACTTCCGCAGACTTGTACCAGTCACATGGACTCACAAACAGTTCCAACGTACCTCATTGCGATCAGCTCTGTCTGGCGTTCCAGCATGTGCATTTCCCTCTCTATTCCAGAGGGTGGCAGTGGGTGCCGTAGACTTCGTATTCCTTAAAAGACGGCAGATTTCCTCCTTTATCAGTCCGTCTTTTGAACTCTCTAAAGTTCTGCCTCAACTGTCGTCATATGACTGTTTCTTTCCTTCTTTTCCTCGTTATTCGTCTTCTTCCCTTTATCCAAGGGGATAGGTGTTAATCAAATGAAGAGATTATTATATTCTTCTGCTACTTGGTAAACCAGCTAACATGCGAAGTAGGCACAGTCTTTTTTTTTGGGCTGCACACTGACTGTCCGCCCAGACGTGGTCAGATAATGACAAGATGATGTCATATATGTCACAGGGATCTAGGCTTTGAAGTGGTTACTATGAATTCTGCTTAAGACCTCTTACCTGCTTACAGCTTTCTCAGTTATTTTTATATAATGAGAACATAATCTAGTCTATTTAGTGTCTTCTTCTCCAGTTTGCATATTGGTGTCAAGCTTAATCACTTTAGTAGTACTGCTTAGATTGCATATTCCCAAATTCTCAGGCTAGACTAGCACAATCACTTATTTTTCAAAAGGCAGCATCTGAGCAAACATACAGCAAGTTAAGCTCAATTTGTACACATTATAAAGAACCCTTTTAAAGTTTAAACACAGTCCTCTATATTTCAAGCTTCAGCATTCATATAAAGACTTGAAAGTATGTCTAAGTCAGTGTGAGAATTATCAAAGATGGAAGGATGGGCAGATAAAACTACCTTTCAGGCAACTTGGCTTAGCCTCGCTAAATGGCTTCCGACAGCCATATTCATCAGTGGCTCATCTGTGCTGTTTACACTGTTTAATTGTTTGACAGTCCCTGTTTATGCTGTGTCACTTCCAATCCTCTCTGCTTCCATTAAACCACAGAGCTATCTTTGAATAAATTAACAGCATTTGGAATGTGCCAGTAGCCACGCTGCTGGATATGATCAAACAAAATGTGGCTGTCCAGCTGCCTCTAGGTGTCACTTTTATATCCTGGAACTGAGATGAGGTCAATCAACATTTAAGGCACTATTTGTACGGAGGGTGCGCATGTGCGTGTATGTGTGTGCATGTATATTCATGTGTGTGTGTGCGAGCAAGTGACTCTCAATTCCCCTGTAGCAGTTTTTTTTTTTTAACCAGGCATCTCGAAGTGGTAGGCCTGATCGAGAATCAGTTTAGCCTTTGAAGTCTGTTATAAATAAGATGGTTAAGGGGACCTGCATGGGCAGTGATCCTGGATCGCTACTCTAAGAAGCTTGATATATACGGGTCATTGACTTAAGATGACTTATTAGCACACACACGCTGCAGGTAATGGAAGCGTAGTTATACAATCTTGCACTTTGCATGCCATGACTATTCAACCTTCAACAACTCCTATATAACCAAGAACGGTGGGCTCAGGGGAGAGGACGAGAGAGCAAAACAGACTGCCAGAGGGTGGAAAAAGAGTTGGTGGAGAGAGTCAGAGAGAGAGAAAGAGAGAGAGAGAGAGTATGCCTGCAAAGATGAAAGACAATGCAATCAATAAGATATATAAGATAACAAATAATGCCCTGGGTATCTCATTAATCGTAACATAGGCTTATTATGCTGAGCGCAGGTTTATAAAGCTGGGTCACTTTGGCTCTCTTTATTGAAATATCAGCAAAGGTGAGAAGAGGTAAAACACTGCTGAGACTTAAACTTGCAATAGCTTCAGCAAAATGTGTGACAGAAGGTCACCCACTCACCGACAGAGTGAGGGGCATGTTGTTTGCTGTATACATATGGGACCATTTTTATTTTGCATAGATAAGCCAACAAGATCATTTCAGTTAACTTCAGTACCTGCTTAAATGCTAATAGCTTGAGATTTCGTTGTAAATTTAAAGGTCCTATATCGTAAAAACAGAAAAAGAGATTTCCATATCTTTTTAGATTATTAAGCAGGTGCTTAGGTCCAGGCTATCAGATACTCATCAAATCAGCCAACTTAGATGTAGAACAGCTGATAATGTGGCATGTGTGCAGTGAATAGCAGATGTATGAGCATTAGTACATATGATATTGGCATATGTTAGTCAGTCTTTAGATGCAGTCAGCTCCATCATATTGCATTAGTTTAGTGTCTTTTTTTTATTATAAAGCAGGTAGAGGTGCTATAGAAATTCTGTGAAAGTATTTAAGCGCTCAATCCACAAAAAATGTAGCCTGTATTCAGACACTGTGCCTTTAGACAAGCTGTCAGGACATTCACACGGTTGTGATGTCACAACTATATTATACTATATAGATAAAAAAGTGTCATAACCGTCATTACCTGGCTGCAATGATGGTGAAGAGATGCCGAAAGCACAGATGCAGAAGACCCGGAAACGCTGACGAATCAGATCAGACTGTGCTTTTTTTCTGGAGTGGGGCTTAAAGCACTAGGCGCTTAAACGAAGCGTTTCAGACAGAGGGTGAATTAGGGCTGGGTGTTATATCGAATATTACCAATGTATCGTCACTTGTTCTATGCAGGATGTATTGGATGACAATATTGCAAATATTTAAGTGTTGTCGTATATTTTTCTTATTAAATGTCTTTTATGAACATTGAAACTTAAATGTTCTAATAGAAATTCAAAATGCAAGTATGAACCTGAAAATGAGGATAATGTCCCGTTTAAAACAATGCAAACCGTCCACAAAAATTGTAGCATGTAAAAACCATTTGTTGTTGCATATCAGGTTTTGTGTGTGGTCCTGTGAGTTGCGGTGTGTTATTGTAGACATTGTGATGACATTGGACGCTCTGTCATTCTTACCTTCATGCGTAAGAGGAAGAAGATGATAGCTTATCCCTCGATGCCCTTGAAGGCAAGGTGTCTCTGCATAGTATATCCATCACAATCAACACCAGATCATTTATATTGAATGCCGCCCCCCTTTTTTTTTTTTTTTTAAAGGTACACCCTGTAATATGTTGTTCGGAATGGAGGGTGAATCCAAACAGAGCAATAAACAGTGATCGCCGCTCACAACTTGTCCTTCTAATTTACAGCCTGGAGCTGGGCACTGCTAAGGAGAGAGGAAGGTTGGGCGTCCAGATGCATAATGACCCACACATTTCCACCTGATCTCTATTCTCTAGGTGCCAAGGCTTTCTGCCATAAAGGTGCATAAAATCCATTAGCAGGGACCACAGTTTCAGAAGAGTAATATTGCAATTTCCATAAATGCAATGTCTGTTGGTCTTTCCATTAATCTTGATGACATTTTAGCATGATAATTTATTTATATATATGTATACACATCACCCCTTTTAATAGCAAATTAATAAAATGAGCAGTCATTAACATAAAACTAGGTTTGTAGTTGTGATTGGGATTACAGTCCCTTGGTTGCTGGGTCAACACCTAGCTTAATCCTCATTTTAAATTGGCTAAGTACGCTGTCAACTTGCATACACTCTTTGCTCACCACATGCACCAAGGTCTGTATTTTTGTCTGGTCTAAAAAACGATTGTTCCTAACTTATTTCTACCACGCTGTGATTTATTATTTAATCATTTTTGTGCATTTTATTTCTTTTCTTTCATCTTATCCAAAAGTACCTAAATGTTTGCAAGTGGGCATAAATAGCTCAGGGAAATATGAGGAATCATGAATCACCAAGACGACTGTAGGGATGAAGTTCTGAGAAATTCTGAGAAAGCCCTGTCTCCAACATAGAAAAAATAAATGTGTGAGTGACCAATCTGCAATGCAAAGCATTTCAGGACTTGGATTAAACACATTCCACACTTACCAAGCACATTCCGCAGCCCAGTGACTGCAACATGACATCACCTTGTAGAGTAATGCTGATTCACACACATTCTGTTGCAATTGTCTTTCTCCACAAATCACTGAATCTTCACAAATGTCACCCAGTACAGTGTGCCAAATGGCTTTCCCCATCACATTAGTCTAACTGCGGACAGAGAGAAATGTTACCTTCATCAGACACTGATCAGTGAGTTCCACTACATTGCCCCCAAATGTATCTGTGCATGTATATATGGAACATTTCCATGAATTGGAAATTTTCCATCCCCTGAATTTTCATATGACTAATGGCATATTGTTTTCTGACTTACAAAGACGGATATGGTGCAAGCAATGCCACCGCATAAATAGGCGAGCGAGACGTGGTTCATTAATAAACTAACCCTCACATTTTTCTTTTTTGCATGTGATAGGTTGCTGTTGGTTTTATCATGGGATTTGCTGCTTGAACTAGCAAATAGCAAGTGCTGTTATAGCTTCAGACTGCTATATAATTGATTGAGATCCGGGCCCTGTCGTTTCTGGATGGCAGCAGACATGAGCTGTATGCAGTTTAATGCTGCTGGCTTTGACCCGTGCCCCTGGAAAGTCGCAGCTCACCTATAAAAATTTCCATGGATGATTAATACAGGAATCATGTCAGCTTATTAGGACTCAATTCAGCAACCAGTAGAGGGGTGTGCGCATGCATGTTAAGAGCCAACCAAAATAGGACAGCCTGGAATAGCTGGAGAAGACTGGGGTAACAGTGACTTGGATATGACTTATGCACGCACACACACACACACACACACACACACACACACACACACACACACACACACACACACACACACACTAAAGCACATAGAACCAATCTGAATCTGGTCCACCCTCCCATACTATTTCACTGAGCACTGAAATGCTTGAATGAAGATGGATAGGATTTCCTGGAATGTAATCCGGAGGAGGCTGCTGGTCATTGCCGGACCCCATCTTGGTTTCCGTGTATGCTGTCACTTACTCACCCAGCCAGCTAGTGGTGGGTCTAAATGTGATGGGCTTTACATGCCCTTGATTCCCCTACAAAAGGAAATAACCAGGGAAGCTGAATATGGGCCAGACATTCACGGTCATACCTTTGGCGATGTCCAAAGTCAAGGTCTCGGTCACTTTGGCCCTCTGCCCGTCCCTTCTCCAACTCAGCTGATCAATATGTCATAGAGCACAGGACAATCAAAGTGAAATACTTAGGACACACCTCCTAATAACACATTGCAGCCATAAATGTAAAGATTAACGATAATAAATGACCAAGCCAGCCTTATGTATGCCCTGACACTCTCTCAATGCATGAAATTTCAGGCTAGCCGCTGCTTGTCTTCAGGTTCATTACCTCCACATGGAGGCATGGGGGGTTTCAATCATACCACCCCAAAATATAACCTCCACCGAGCACCAAAACAGGCTCACAAACAAAATGCACGCACACACACCACCACCTCCTCCTCCTCTTATAATGAAAACATAGGTTAGGCACACATTAATCAATGCAGACACCAAGTTCTATGAAATCTAAATGGGGTAAACATCCCCTGAGCATTCATTACCATTTTGTGTCAGGCTGCAGAAATAAGACAAAAAAAGAAGAAAAAATACATTAGTATATTGATTTTAATACTGTGTTTTTTTATTGGTGTCAGCCCATACAAGAAATGTGTTGTACGCAAAACCTTGTGATCCCACGCATTATAAAAATACTTTAGAGTTGCCCTTACAAGAATATATATATACTGTATATAATAGTGAAATAGGCCATTTAGTGTATGTCCATGAATGCAAATTGTGACAAAGTGACAATATAATGTGAATGTAGGTTACAGCTGCCTCATAAATATTGACACAGTAAAGTGAAATACGTGTTAAAATGGGACCTTGTAAAAGCAGAGGTTTTGACCCTGATTGTAAAGGGAAAATAAGACTACAAAAGTGCAAATTCTGTCCCATAATAAACTTACGGTGGCTCTCCTTTATATTTTAGAATACGTTTTGTGTGTGTGTGTGTGTGTGTCTATGTGTCTGTCTGTCTGTCTGTCTGTCTGTCTGTATGTCTGTCACTATTCATGCTGTAGGGCCGTGGTAAGTCATAGCACGACATGCAGATATTAGAAATGCAACAGTCTCAACACAGGGCTGACCCGAGGGAGAGAGTAGTGGAAGACAAGGGGGAGGGATTGACAAGCAGAGGTTCTCAGGGCAGTTGGCCTACAACTGAAGAGCCCTTAACCAAATGAGAGGGCTGGTCTGGATGGCTTCCCCGGGCCTCTGCGGGCCTCAGCAGGCCAGGCGCTGGATGAAAGCATGCTATGATGTATCCACAGCCTCAGAGGGTAGAGACCATCTGGGGTCTAAAACAAGATCCCATCCTGACTCATTTTGTCTTAAAGGAGAAAAAAAAAGAAGGTGTGTGTGTGTGTGTGTGTGTGTGTGTGTGTGTGTGTATGTGTATGTGTATGTGTGTGTGTATGTGTATGTGTATGTGTATGTGTATGTGTGTGTGTGTGTGTGTATGTGTATGTGTATGTGTGTGTGTGTGTGTGTGTGTGTGTGTGTGTGTGTGACTAGAAGACACTGGTAAATGATTATGTTGTTACACATATAGAAATGCCACTATACCATAACATTTGTAGTCAATACCAATACCAATACCAATGAAATTCCACGATTGTCAATGACAAATTTGTTACCATGGTCAAAAACAACAATAAATACCATGTACTTTAACATACACTCCTTTTATAACATGTATTGCAGGGTGAAGATAACACTTACGTTAAGTTGTAGAGTGTTTCCTACAGAATTAAATATTCTATCTAAATCTATTTGTGGTGGTAGCTTTCAACTTTCTCAATGTTTTGGCATGGAGGAGAGAGGTTTGATGGGAAGTGGCATGACGAATGCTATTTACATGTAATGTGGAGCGAAGGTCAGTGTTTGGGACCCACAGCCTGCTGCTCCCAAGCCAACAAGCATATGGTAATGTCTTCCATGAGTTCACTTTGAACTCCCTGATAGCAAATATGTTAAATCTATTTCTCTCTGCTGTTGTATTTTCACTTAGGACCGGGTTGGCTAAAGTTATCTTAACAGACGTTATGATGACGTCTGCTGGAAAAAGTGCTAATGTTAGCTAATATCAGCTATCAACATTAGGCTCAATTTGAACAACAATCAGAGAGAAACAGACTTACTCACAGTTTGGGAGTTCCAGGTGAACTTGTGAAAGATGATGTGCTACATAGATGATTGGTTATTCACTGTTCTTCTTTGCTGGTAGGCGTTCTTCCTCTTCATTTAACCATGAATGTATTAAGGGAACTGGATAAAGCGTTGAGCCTGTGAAAGCTGCTCAGTGGCGCATGAAGCCAAAAAAGTTCCACTACCACGTCTAAAAATATGCGAATGATCAACACTACTTCCCTCATACTTCCGCACTGTTGGGCTCATAGAGCAGGCACAGTAGAGACTTATTCCAGCTGAGCTGGCTACCTCCAGTTTAGTATTATGGCTAACTTGAATGTTGATTTACTGATTTAATCAGCGGCTCTTCTAAACTTTCAAAAAATTCATCCAGGGATTCATCCAAGTATTTTTTGGGCCCAATGGCAAGTGGAAGTTGTAAATTCCACCATTTGGCCTATATGCCAAATGGCCTCAAAGTCCGGTGCACTTCCTGGGGGCCTACAATTAATGGTAGATTAGAACACTTGTAGATGTATATGCTGATCCGGGGAAAATTTGCTTCTCGGTACCTGCAGGATTGAAGAAAAATAAGTACACTCACTATTTTCAGAGTTTTGGCATTGCCTCAAAACACCGGTTCTCATGACATCGCTGGTAGCATGAATATGGAACCTGTCAACTGTTGCAGATCTTTATGTTGCCTCAAATTGAATGCAAAGCTTCTATTTCCCTGCACAGCAAAGCTATTTCTGCTCTGTTGACATTATGAGTCATATGGGCACATCTTTGAAGAGAGACTCATAGCAATAAATAAACATCAGCCAAGACACAGATAAAGCGGTTATCACTGCTGCCCGCAGTCATGATGAGCCTACGTGAGAGACAGTACCAGTTGCCCTTTACTGTGGTGCAAATTACATGCAGAAGTGGCATGTCAGACATGTGTGACTGTTGGCCTATGAATACATAGGCAGTAATCAACATTGTTTAAAATGCTCATTTGCATATGCATGCATCATTAATTCTATGCAAATGAGGCAGTGGGGACTGCACTAGTGTGACTCTCCTTGTAACCCAACAGTATAGCTGTCAGACGAAGGTTACAAAGGGAGGCAAAGTCATTAGTTTGTAACAGTTCTTCCATATAGATTCCGTCTTCTTCTTCGTGATGATTAATGAAGAAGGTGAGTTAAAGTAACTATTCGGTGATGTATGCTCTTTTGTAGGCTTTTCTGTGGTGCAATGGTGCACATACATTGATACACACAACAAGGACCCTCTGGAGAATTAACAATATGAGGCTGTCTGTGAGCATTTGTGCCATAAATGCATCCCTCCGTTATGAAAGACCTGAGTTCAATTCACGGCAATGTTTCTTTTATCTCAATTATGCATGCACTGCTTAAGAAGCGTAATTTATAAGTGATTATTTATTTTCCTCGCGTGATCCAGAGTGAACTTCTCAAGTTGACCTGATTAAGTTTAGACTGTAATTTAAATGCAACACATATAGTGGACATATCACCTTCAATATGCTGTCTTGTTTTTTGTAGCCACAATCAGGAAAGAGGCTATGGAAGTTTTCGCAGTGGATTGTAATGCCACTGAGACATTGAAATACTTTCAGTGAGAAATCTGTCTTATCATGAAACAAAAACTGACAGTGTAAGAACCTCCTATATATTCCACATGCACTCGGTTCAAGTAGGGGCCAAAATGTTCTCATACGTATCAGGGTCCGTTAACGGTGATACTCTCCACGAACTTGATATGCATAATGCAGAAAAGATGTTTTAATAACAACAATACAGCATCAATAATGTATCTTGAGAATTAACTCACACAAACTGCTTTCACACCTACTTCTTTCCTTATTCCACTGTCTCCTTTATGCTCTGTAATGAATCCGTCTGGCAGGAGCGGGAAAAAAAGTGGCCTCAGCAAATATAGATGAAAATGACACCTTCTGGAGTTTGAGAAGTTGAAGAGGCATCTAATAACACCACTCCCCCTTCCCCTTCCTCCGCCATGTATCCCTTAGCTGATGCGATGCTTCCAGAGGGGTCTAAGAAGACACACGATGACAGCCATGCTCAGAGGAAGATGGTAACAAGATGTGATGCATAACACATGAGAGAGGCTGGGGTGTCATTACAGAGGGATGAGCAGGCTTCATCAAGCACATCACAAATACATTTTAGATGACACCTCCACTTGTGATGCGCTTACATCTGAGAAAATAACATTTATTACCCTGTTATGTTTATTGGAAATATGCAGATGTATATAAGACAGCTGGTGAGGACCCGGGGTATAGATGAATTACTGAATTCCCATTTGTTTTACATAAACTTTTTCTATTACTTCAAAACACTTTTTCTTTGTTTCTTTTTTTCTTGCCACTGAATATTGGATATTAGTATTCAGATGCTGATAGACTGTCCCTTTTCACTGCTGTGCTCAGAATAAATTTGATATGCCCGAGTGCCTGCGGTATATGTTGTTTTGCTTCCAAAAAGTGGTTGTTATAGACTCAATAAACATCCAATCCTCACATTCCCCCCTTTTTTTTCCCAGTGAGAGAGCATCCCAAAAACTGTCATGATTGCTTTGGAAAAAAGTATGAAAAGTTATGCAAATTAACCATTTAGTAGGATGCTCCTTCCAGTGCCATTAGGTTGTGGCCAAAACATTAAGTCCTTGCAAAGTCAATGTGAATCATATGTTTGCAATTTTGAAGCTGATGAGCTTTTCTTTTATAATTCCTGGCAGTTTTTTAAAAAGTTTGTCTGGGCATTTCTGGGAAGAATAAAAAACAAAAACTTGATGGTTAGTTACATTAGGGTAAGCCATACAAAATGTGGCTAATTATTTAAGAAAAATGTGCTTGGTTAACCATCTACTACATTTACAGTAAATCAGATCAGTGGATTGCATTGCACATCTATTTTTGTATTTCATGTATTCCGGCCGCAGTATTCCCTTGCTGAAATCTTCATGGCTTCACAGTAGTGTACAGGGATGATGCAGGGAAACAGAAGAGAGAGGAACAAAACATCTGCCTAGCTATTAAAAGTTTTTATAGTGAAAAAAACTAATAAAAATGCTTACATACAATGAGAGGAATACACAAGTGTAATCAATATTTTATGTAACAGCTCAGGCCTGGTCTGCAGGAGTGAAGGGGGATGGGGGGGGGGGGTAGATTGCATTAACCAAGCGCAGTGATTTACAACAATTATGTCATCCATCTGATAGATTGAGAGAGAGGAGAATTAAACAGTTTGGGGATTCAAAATTAAGTTAATGTGGTCATGAGTAAGAAAACACAACGACTCAAGCATCCTAGATCCTTAGGCTACATGCAAAAAAAAAAAAAAAAACAACTATGGAGGAAAAGAAAATAGGAGGAGGTGTTCAGAGAGAAGAATAAGGAAGTGCCATCTAATGTAAATTCAGCAAGCCCAGCCTCAGACCCTACCCAAGCCCTATCCCCTGTCCCAACCCTGAAGCTCTGTGGTGCTCCATGATGCTCCGCACCATGTCATCGTCCACATTCTCCTTCTCTGCTCAATGTTCCATGACAACAAGGTGAGACGGACAGCAGAGGTTAGGCTGAACAGCTGCTTCCTGGGTTGGAAATTCCAGGCATTGAGGGCCATCTGTCTATATGTTCACTGATGTATATGGGAGCCATCTATCAGGCTGCTAGCCCTGCAGCTGCTGGGGCCGTCACAGCCCAGTCTGCCATCCACCCGCCCGCCTGCCTGCCTGTTTGCCTGTTTTCCTGCTTGCCTGCTTGGCTGGCTTCTCCCAGCCTCAGCCCCAATACAATGAGAGCTCCTTCTTCACTTTGTGTCACACAGAATGGGCTGATTTGATTAAGTCCTGGGCTCTCATTATGTTAGGTAGGGGTGTAGAATTTCAATGATAATCCATAATGCATGACCGGGGGTTTTGTTGCCATGGTGACATAAATTCAAGGTTACCAGCTCAGACGCATAATTGGGTGCGCATTGAACGCTGAAGAGGTGCTGTTAAAATTCCCCTCATGAAAGTAGAGCATCAATCATGCTGTCGCAGATTGCAAAGTACTCATAATCAGATGAAATGCTTGGCAGAGAGAAAACGTCACAACAGGACATGGCTTCCTGCTCTTTGAAAACTAATCTAACATTTGAGAATGGACAGTAAGAAAACTTAACATATTTTTGTTTTTTTGTTTTTTCTTTCTCTTTATCCTAAGAGCCTCCACTTTCAGGCTTTTTTTGTACAGTAAGTTGGTCTCAGTTCATTTAGCCCTTATCTTGCTCTCCCAGGCAGGAATATACCCTCAGTCTGTACAGCTCCCCCCAAATGATGGAAATCAATTCTCACAAGGGATCAGGACCTCTATGACAAGCAGAGCCTCCAGCTCCAGGCTCATCAGACCCATTTGAACAGCAGACAAAAGCAAAATATTTCTGCCCCTTGTGTCTTCTCCTGAAATCCCCTCCTGAAAATCTGCTCATGTCTTCTCCAATCTGCACCACAGTTCTTTTATTGATGCTCTTTTTTGGGGGGGAAGGAGGGGGGGTCGACAGGGGGATGTGCTCGCTTGGAGGCGTGTGCGGGACGGGAATGGTGTCGGTCCCCTGGATAAAACCTTCTCCTTTTCCTCTCCCTCCTCCCCTTTTACTTCTACTTCTGGCATCACTAACAAGAAAAAAAATCGAAGAACTGATGAGTGGCTTGAAGCTACATGTTAGTTGGACTTTTTTTTTTTTTTTTTACCAGGAATAGAAGTAAAAGCGTGAAGTTTTGTAGGGGTCAGGTTGTCGTACAATTCAGCGTGCACTAACCACAGCTGCCTATCATGCCTGACTGTAAGATGGCAGGTCATACCATTTCAATCACATGAGCTCTATCCTGAAATACCCCCCGTCCATCAATACAGCACCACTATAATTCTCCTATGGTTAATAACCATAAATCAAATGAGATTCATAAACCATTAAGATGGTGCTTATTATCTCTTACACTAGGTAGTTCAGATATTCATAGCCTGGAGGTACGCGTCTTCAAACCAATAATCTGCTCCATCTATGCAATATTTCCCTCTTTTTATCACATGAATTATGCTTTGTGTCATAATTTACCTGAACATTTCTCATCACAAGAGTCATAAGCTCTGCTGAATTCATTTTCACTGCTTGTACACCACACCGCCATACACCACCTCGCCCCCTTTTCAGAGCCACTTCTCTCATTGATAGGAAGAGTTACAAGGTCAGATATCAGTTGGATAATTCGGTTCACAGGATGCGGCCTGATTAATCTTTTTGGAGTTGGAAAGTGCAGTGCCTATCTTTAGGACAGTTACATGAAAAATTGATGTGGTTTACTTTAACTCAAGTGAAAATCTACTCTTTTCAAAAGTAGACAACAAACGCGTAAGGGGGTTTCAGCAGTGCTCAAGCATCAAATTAAGGCCCTACAAGAAGACATCCGTGTATGCCAGTCACAGCTCACCTTCAAAGGGCCCGTGTACTACTGTGGAAGCCATTTTGTTTGAGAGTACAAAGGAAAACAGGTTATTAAGAGGAAGGCTTTAAAAAATGGAAAGGCAGACATTCCTTTTCAAGTCCAATTTCCCCCCGCTACTGTATTTGCCACCTATCATTCCGATGAGCGTGTTGCTTTAAAGCGACTCAACAGGGTTCCTGCCGAAGATCTGAATCAAGTTTTTTAATGAGCCCCGTCATTCTTGCACTGCTGTCACAGGTGTGGATCTGCTGATGCTGAAGCTCTGTGGGGCTTAATGCGGGGCCGCACTCAGTCAATTAAGGAGTGTAAGCTATTCACACAGAACAAGCACCGTAACTATACACTGTGTAGATTTGTTTTCCCCTTGTCACCCTCTTCTCTCTTGAAATCAGTGGCTTGTAGATGACAACACCAAGGCCTTTACACCCAAGGAAATGTTCTTGCAAGTTTTAATCAGACAGATATGCCTTTCATTTCTTTACTAGTCAGTGCCATGAACTCAAAGCCACGATTCACTTGGTTTCCAGCTGTTCTATAGCCTTTGCTTCACGTCTCCCTGTTGATTCACAAGTTGATTCTTTCATGAGTACAGTGCAACTGAACCAACTTCATCATAACTTTGAATTTAATCAGGGCTTGACCTTTTGCAATAGATTGTTAGTCTTTGGGATTTGGGGATTTTTTTTTTTTTGAGCAGTCCCGGGATCTCTCTCCTGTGTGTATGTGTGTGTGCGTGTGTGTGTATGTCTATGAGCAGAGACGGCGAGAGGGTGTGTGAAAGAGGAAGGAAGCCTGTAATTCCCTGTCCTCCACATGAACCCTTGATACTGTCCCATATGTTATTTTCACCCATTTCACTTGTCAAAGGGGCTTGATGTGTGGCTTGTATGAAGAACAAACATGTGTTCCAAATGTGTGTCAGCGATGCTACGAAGTGACCTGACCCTGGCATGTATTTATGTGCATGTGCTCTATTGTGTTTGATTCTGAATATAAGCAATATGTAACTACACTGACAGCGCTTAGTGGACTCAAGGCTACCCACGCAGAAACCAAATGAAACCCAATAGATAGTAGTGCAGAATTAGGAGTAAAGTAGGAAGGAAGCAGGAATAGGGAAAGGGTGAGAGGAGGGAGGGTGAAGGAGCGAACAGAAGGAATGTATTGGTCAAGCACACAGAGTGTCAACAATGCCGTGTAAAGACTTGTCACTCTTGGTCACTGCGCTCACTGCTCGGCGACTGGAGAGGAATGCACTGGTCATTCATGCCCCCAGAATAGGCAGTGCTCCTTTGCCCCTTCCTCCCTGTGGACCTCCATTGTATCGGCAAGAACATTGTTCGGGATATTCCTTTGTCCCTTTAGATTTTTGGAGGTCCCTTTTCAGGACATCCACCGAGACCCCCTGTGCAGTCAGGCCATAGCTGCTCCACAAACAGCTGTCTGGGATCAAGCTGGAGTCACTCTAAGCTGGCTCCTATTTGAGCCAGTGCATTACAGATGTTTATCCTTCAGAATTAGACTGCTGGCTGCAGAGAGGATGATAATGCAGACTTCTATTTGGCCAACTTGGTCCAGTTATGTATTTCCGTATTGGGGTCTTCAACAGAGCTGACCCCTTGTAAAGATTTCTCCTTTCCATTGGGATTGAATTCAGCCCCAGCTTAGGGGCCTTAATAAGCCCTTCCCAATGCTCCAGCCAGCAGATCTCGAATGCACAAATGGTGGCCTTCCCCCCATTGTAATGTTTACAAGGTCAAGGTTGCAGGGTCAGTGTTTCTGGCTTAGTTAAATTGGCATGCTCTTTTTTTTTGGTAATGGATTACCGACTTGGTGATGGCTTGATGCTTAGTGTCACTTTTATCAAGGGCAGGAGAATAATATGGGGACAAGCTAAGGATTTAGGGCCAAATGCAGACAATTGAAGCATCTCAATAGATATCGAACACACTGTGGTGGGGATTTGCATAACCTGGTCGGAGGCAGATAGGATAGAAAACACTCTCTTGGACCTGACAGTCTGAAGGATCATTTGAGTGATTTATGCAGGAAATTGTATTTGCGAAGCAAGGGAGATAATTTAATAAAGCAAGGCCTGGCCTAGTCCCCAAGAACAGGGGGCTCTTTGCTGAAAAATGATACAGCCTCCTGTCTGAGGGGATGGCAGATAACAAAGGCCAATATTTACTGTGGATTTGTGCTCCTTCTATTTCCTGTCTTCGTCGTACTATTATCTTGCCTAGTTTCCTGAAATGAGCAAACATATTATATGCATATATATAAATGTTTAATATATGCAAATGTAACCTGTTTCATTTCCTTTATGCAA
This sequence comes from Echiichthys vipera, assembly GCF_963691815.1. Taxonomy (NCBI): domain Eukaryota; kingdom Metazoa; phylum Chordata; class Actinopteri; order Perciformes; family Trachinidae; genus Echiichthys; species Echiichthys vipera. The sequence continues at coordinate 13,771,558 of NC_139837.1, forward strand.
ATGGTGTATCATTATTATTAGCAAAAATGATGAGAATATCAGTGAATCACAAGGCAGCAGCTTTAACTACAGATGTGAATAATAACACTATTACAGAAAAGAAAGAAAGCACCAAGAATCCAGATAAGTTCATGTACATCGGGCTCATAACATCAATCCTTGACAGATAATTAGGTCCCTTATTTCAAACGTTTCCTTTTAAAACAGGGCGGTGAGGGACATGTCGTGCACACACATTCCAGTAACAAGACAAGAGTCACATCATGGGTGATGAGTTGAATTGTCTTAAGGGCGCTGACCTCTGCTCGTATTGCAGAATAAAATAATAAATGAAAAGGCCAGAGCCCGTACTGGACTCCTCTGAGTGGAGTGCTTTGAGACCATGCCTTTATTGCATGTAAACAAGTGTGAAGAGCCACATAAATATACGTCCCCAGTCCAATAACTGATATTTTTCTTTACAAAGTACACAGCTTCACCTCATTAGTGTGCGTCTCAGCTGCGACCTTGCCCCTGCATCAACCCGCCACATGCGTCTTTGCATGCATCTGTACATATAGGACCCTGCCTGATATAGTAAGTATGGAGAAAGAGTTGGCCCCAGTAAATGTTGCATGTCAGCAGAGTAAGGGTCTCTCTCCTTTTGCAGTAGGTCTGTTAATGTTTAGAATCAGGAGGCCCAGGGGACTCTAAATCCCTCGGACACAAAGAGCCTCTGTGTGCTGGCGAGGTCACATCTGCCCAATGACTCTGTGTGCATATAGGGAGCACTCTATGGGCCATCAGAGGGGCCTGCTGCAACTGCCCCAATTCCATAATACTACTATGTGTGCACTACGCCGGCCAGTGGGCTTGATAGAGCTTGACATTTCACCGCACGCACATTAAACTCTCTGTCATGTCATCCCATTCTCCTCAACATGCTTGGAGAAATATAACATCATAAAAAGCTAAGCCAAAATGGTAGTGAAGCACCGGGACAAAAATATTAAATTAGTGTTTTGGTCATAACGCTTGCATTGATACCTCTGACAGTAAAGGATCACACCATTACAATGTCATTGCGTTAAACGAGTGTCCGCAGACGATTATCTTAATGAAAATAATTTCATTTCAACCCACTCTGTTGGTCTTATCATTTCCTGAAAAGGCACTCTACCTATTTCAACCTGACATACAGAGTCATGACAAGGAGAACTGTGCACATTTGGTTTGACATTATGTCTTTCAATAACAGATGTTTACTCAGTGGCTCACATTTGGGGCTCCTTTCTTTAATGAAGGTCCTTAAAGGTGAAAGGAAAGCTTTAGAAGTAATGCTTGACTCCATGTTATTTTTTATTTAGATTTTTTTTTTTCAAACGCACCAGAAGGACTCGTTTTTGTTTATTGGATCTCCTTACCCAGCGCTGGAATATAAACACACCTTTGAAGTGATTAGCATTGCCATTGACATGGTAAACAGTGATTCAAAATATATGCCTTTAAATGGGCCCCAGATTGTGTGTAGTCTAGTCAGCAGTGCAATAAATCATTAGGTCTGGCCAGTGAAAACTAAGACTATCCGTCGAATCCAGGGTTGACTCGATATGGAGATATCAATGAAAGCCTTTGTTTTGTCCACCGCAGCAAATTAGACACGCCAGTGTGCTCGGTTAATGTACACACCGCAATCTTCTGTGACCTATACAGGCTGAATTTAGCACTTGGGATTTCTCATAAAGCAGAAGTTTCATTCCACTTGGCTAAACAGGGTGAATGTGGCCAAGATGATAGGCTGGCTAGAAAGGCCATCAGCTGGAATGAAAATAATCTGTTCAGTGGGACAGCAGTGTTGTCATACAGCTACTGAACTAACACAGAGTTCAGCACATTTAGAGTGAACAAGCCTGTATTTAACCAACTGTAAACATTACTAAAAAACATGAAAAAAAGGAAACTTTTAGTCTAGTTGACCTTTGACCTTCTTTATGTTGCTCAGGATAAAACTTGTGGCCAGTAAAATGCACTCAGCTTGCACCGTGCACACTGAGAGCACTGGGGACAAAGTGGTGGGGACCTTTTAGGAGGTGACAATGACAGGAGAGGTTGGATGAGGTCAGGGTGGTTTGATACCATCCTATTGAGGCCTTAATTGCTCATAGAGAGACTATAGGGGCCTTCTGTGCATCCACTGTGAAAGGACTGAGCCAGGGAAGGTAATTTATGACTGGCAGGGTGAGGTTACAGGGGGAGCGTCCACTTAAAAGAAAGGTATGCATGCCTGGTCCCTCTCCTGAGCTCAAGTGGCCCCGATAGATGGCAATTGAGCTACTTGGGAGGTGGACTTTGCAGTCTCTTTCTCTTTCCCACTCTCTTGTCTTTCTGTCTTACTCTAACTCTCTTTCTAACTCTGTTGGGCTGCTCCCTCCCATGTCCTAGATCAGCTCATCTGGGTGTGCTGAGGCAGGGTATCAATCTTAATGAAGCTGCCAGGCCAGTGTCGTATCAACTTTAGACTACAGGCCTTGATAAGCATACCAATTCTCTGTAACAATACCCAGGATAATAACCAGGACAATAAGGTCTCACAAAGGATGGAGTGTGGAGACATCTGAATTTTATGGGTGCTCTGTGAGTGTGTGTGTGTGTGTGTGTGTGTGTGTGTGTGTGTGTGTGTGTGTGTGTGTGTGTTTGTGTGTGTGTGTGTGTGTGAGAGAGAGAGAGAGAGAGAGAGAGATAGACAGAGATTCTAAAGCATGTGTTTATAGTGATTATGCATGTGAATAATATAAAGTGTGAGGAGTTTATTCAGATCATATGTCTTTATGTCGCACATGTCAGAATCACATTAAAGCACAACCACATAAGAAGAGCAGAGTCATCCGGTGCACTATGACTCAAGAGAGCTTACCTTACCTTACTTAAATTTAAAAGCAATTTAAACTTTGTTGCATAAGCTACCGATCACTCAGAGAATATCCTCGAGCGCAGTCGAGCCATTAGGTTTCCCTCGTCATTCAGCCAGTCATGTCTCTGAGATGAGTCAAATGTTGTGTTTACAGTATGGTTTTATCTCCATAGCCAGATCTGGGTCTGGAGTGGGGAACGTGGGCGCCTGCCTGCTGGCTGCTTCTAGTTTGGAGGGCGTTGGAGGACAATGTGTGACTGTATGTCTGTTTTTATCTGGGGGATTTGGTCACATGAGGCCAAGATGAACGCCTGTGGTCTTTAATTTATTGTGGTGGGTTTATGTGGCTGTGACTATCGCACACATTAGCAACATTACCCCGCTTTCATCTTCTTAGTTTCTCTTGGATTAAAAGGAGGAGGAAAAAAAAGATGCTAACCACAAAACTTATTTGGGAGGGAGGAGGGGGATTTCCACTTCCTCACAGGGGCAGGCGCACATGTGGTTTGACGTTTGATGTCAGCCTCAAGGAATTTGTTTGCACAAATGGGTCGTATGCTGACTGCGTTGATGTAATTTAGCTTTGCTGAGTTATCTTACATCACCTCCTTGGAATCATCTATTCATAGGCAACATTGTTGGAATTCAGGAAAAAAAGTAGGTGCTAAATCTGGTTGTGAGCATGTTATATATGTTATATGTTCCTATATCCATTTACATTGCATTCCAGAGATGTACCTGCAAACAATCCACATTACATTTGAGGTGAACATGAAGACACTCTTCTTGGTTCATTGTGGATAGATTAAAAAGATATATCCTACAGAGAGCAGACGGAGGGGGGTCATCCTGGAGCTTTAACAGACCAAGAAATGTGATGATGCCTCTTGATTCATCCCCTAGATAAGAGCTATAGAACCGACAGACGAAGCTTGGTTGTCACAGGTGGAGTTTTGAATGGCAGGTCCATTCTCTCCTGTGAAGGCTTTTCTGTTCGAGCTCAAAAGAGCTAATTAAAAGAGACTATGGACCTGACTGCTGGGTGTTTCTCATTACAGTCACATACTACAGTACAGGCATGAATTTCCACAGGTTAAACATATGCTGGTAAGAAATCACCAGTACAACCGTGGAGACTCTTCTTCCTCATCTGTTTGACACTGATAAAGAAACAATAAACACATCCATTCGATAACAGGTACTGAAGCAATTCACGCATTTGTATGATCAATTGGAAGATGAGTAACACGTGGAGAGCATTTTATTCCACACATCCTGAATCCTCAAGATCAGCTGATGCAGTCCACAGGACAGTGGACAGTCTTGCTCAGCCGGACATATGAGATATTTATAGATCCAGCTTCCCTGTGGATTGGTTGTCTGGTGGGTTGTTCTTTATTGATCCGATTTTCAGGAAACAAATGCACCATAGGTCAGACATCCACGCACACCTTGGGAATGTGGAAATATTGTGTATAGGTAGGGCAAGCGGCGGAGGGGAAATAGCAGTAGCGCACGGGTACAGTATATTTGATTTAGATTCAGTCTGCGATGCTCCTGAGGCTGGAGGGTTGACATTCAAATTAGGGTTTGGAAGCAGAGATTTAATACTAGATAAGTTATAGCCCTCCGAGCAGCTGAATGTCCTGCACATGGAACTTTTCGTTTCTCTCTTTTGTTCCCACTGATGTCCGGGGGCCCATCTTCCACTGTGGGCGTGAGGTGGCACCATGTTGCATTTGAATTTTCTCTTGTTTTTAAGGCAGCGGACCCCATCACCGTCAATGCCCCGAATAATAACGATTTATTGGTGCAGCTTGCTGATGCTAATCAGCCATTAAGATGAGGTAGAGACACAGAAAGAGAGAAAGAAAGAAGGGCCTCAGTGCCCCAGCTGCTATAATTTAGGGCACTCTTATCCATGCCATCAGCTTGGCTTGTAATTCAAGAAGCAACAGTGTCGAGGGCCTAGTCCTTTTTATGCACATCCATTATTGGGGCGGTGTGATACAGTAGTGGCTTTTAGCACAGGAGAGGCCAGACATAGATGGGTCGTCCAAGTGTTTTACAATTGAATGTGCTAAACCGCTGCCACCATGCAGCCACACAAGCAGCCAAGGATGGGCCCTGATTCAGGTCTTTCTCTCCCCCTCCTGCTGTCCTCTGTTCTGGGCCTCAGTGATGGGCAGAGAGGACCGGGCTGTTATCCCCTCTGGTAATTACCGCCATTAAAGCTAATCCTGGTCCAATTCAGGCTGCTTTTGTTTTGAGCTTTATCTCTTCAGTGCTGGAGAGTTTCTCCTTTCAGAGAAGCACACAAAGACACAGTTTTTAGAGTTGGTAATTATCTGTTTTATCCCCTCTGCTGGGAATAGGATGAAAAATACTCGAGATGGACAGGAGCATATCTGCTCTCTCTCTTTCCCTCACACTGCCTCTATCCATCTTCTGCTACCTCTGTCCGCTCTCGCAATCTCTCACCTCTTTCGCCTCCTTTTTTTTCATTTAGGATGACAAAAAATATAATTGTTAAATTCTGTGCTGGATGTTATTGAGAGATTAACGAGATTGAGCATGAATTTATCAATCTCTGTGACAACACTGCGATAAATGTAATTATATTCGGTACTTATTAGCACGATGGTAATGCTGGGCCCCTAATTTTCCGCTGTAATTGCGGCTCTATTTTTACGAGGTGTTAACTGCTATTAATCACATTGATGATTCAGTAAATGTAGCGCAAAGATTTCCATTCAATTCCATTTCCTCTGACCTATCTCTCAGCAGATCTGTCTCTTATCAAAGGAATTAAAGATCATTGTTACATAAAAGAGGAGAGCGAGAAAGAGAAAGCTCTTTCCATGCAGAAAATGCTTTAATGGATTTTTTTTCATCCTTTTCCCCCCAAACCAGGCTCATAATTTTCAATTTGTCAGTTTTCGCTGCCACCATTTTTTCCTTTTTTTATTTTATGAGCTGGCAAATTGTCAACCGTCAAACTTAAAGTAGCATCATGCAGTCAAAAAATAGAATGGCCCTGGATTAAGAATAATATCTGACTGATGAATGTCGTATGTATGTGTGTGTGTGTGTGTGTGTGTGTGTGTGTGCGTGCGTGATGGAAGGCCTGTTACACTAATCAGTGTGAGTGTTGTGATGCCATGTCTTCTGCTCCGTGTTAATGTCGGTAACAGTATTCTACCCATCATACTAGTTGGCTATCACACACAGACACGCACACACACACACTGGTCTTCTACCCCTATATGAGAGGAATGGCTGCCTGCGCACATCTTTAATAAGCACCATCTGACTACTAGAATCAACAACAGTGTTGGTGTGATAGGCAGCATGAATCCAAATGCCCTTGTTATATTGAGCAGCACACTCCACCAGCTTTCCTCCTGCATGTCATCACTTTGTTTCAGTTGCCCACTCACAGCTCGTCCTCACTCCAGATGGCGCTTCACTTCCTGGTCCAGGGCCTGCTGTGCTGGGACCTTCTCTGATTGGCCAGCTCACCTGCTCCCCCGCTGCCCAAGAAATGATTGACAAGTGCCTTCCCCAAACAGAGGCTCTGGTGCCGCTGACATTCTGTTGTTGAGTGACAGCCCCCATAGTGTTGGCCTCCCTGCAGATGATTCTGGGCATGACATCATTAGTTTCTCTCTATCAAGCAGCTGTTCCGAATTCCTGGTGTTCATAAACTCAGCCATTGGATTCTATAGAGTGTAAATAACATAAATTAGGCTTTGCGTGATGCACACAAATAGCTGGATGCATTGCATGTTTGTTGAAGTGGTAAATCAAGGCTTCCATACATGACCTTATCCATTTGAAACAAATTCAAGGATGAAGCAACAATTGTATCTTTATATCCAGTTGCTTGTGCAACAGGCAATATGGGCAACACTCTACGATGTATATAAGTATTTTAAAACAACCTCTTATGTCTTACATGGACGTCTTAAAGGTCCCACATTGTAAAGATGTGATATTGTTTTATTATAAAGAAGGTCAAAGTGCTATGAAGTACTTTGAATGTATCGAAAGACTCAATCATATAAAGGTATAAAGTGTCGCTACATTGCTGTTAGAGTCATTCCCCAGCTTCAGTGACGGTGCACAGGGTGCAGATGCAAAAGATCCAGAAACACTGACCAATCAGAACCGACTGGACTTTTTCAGGTGGGGGGCTTAAAGAGACAGGTGCAAAAAACGGAGCGTCTCAGACCGAGAGTGAATACAGGTATAATCAGACAGACATCATTAGAAAAAGAATGTGTTTTCTGAACCTGCAAGCTTGTAAACATGTTCTGCATGTTCTTCAAGTATGCACTTGAAAATAAGAATAATATGGGCCCTTTAAAGTGATCGGAACAAAACAGTCTATCTGCAATTCCATGTGGAAAAATCAAGATTTTTTTCAACACTCATGTTATTTATTGTAATTCAACAACATTTCAAATTAAAATATCAAAAATGTGTTGCGTCAACAGTCTCAGCAGGCTACAGTATGTATTGCAGAGTTGTTATAATGTGTTACATTGCATTACATTGTGCAGGGGTTTCTATTTTCCTGGTCACTGTATATATAGTTCAAAGCTTCTGTCAGGTTGTCTTTTCCCCCGTAGAGAAGGAATAAGTGAATGCCACCTGTGCTGACAGCCTCGGCTGACGAGGCTGAGTGACAGGAAGAGGGCTAAGTGGTCAGACCATTGGAGGCAGCGGCGGTATGGTCCTCAAGCCTGGGCCAGATGGTAGGCTTCAGGTGTGTATGTGTGTGGGTGTGTGGCTCCGGGATCTCAGCAAAGGAAAGGAAGCAGACATCAGTGTCTGTGTATCTCGGAGGAGCAGCCTACACAGGTAGCTAATGGATACGCTGTCTCAGACACCCGGGGGCATCCTCGGGCAATGCACTGGCACAGCGCCAGCAGGAATCAAACTTGTCATCATTCAGGCCACAGGCAGAGGTAAGCATAAGGAGAGTGTTTACGTTTTTTTTTAATCTTAGTTTTTCTTTTCTTTTTTTTTTCAAGGTTTCAGGGAAGGCAGGGATGTCCCTTTCCTAGAAGGAGAAAAATAGATAAATAAATAAATAAATAAATCAGTGATTTTTTTTCAGCCATTATTCACTTCAGGCAGACTCTACACTAGCCATGAAAACACGAATTATTCCAATTTACAGGGCAAGCCTTGAGCACTGGTGTCTGTTTTGCAAGCTAATCGAGCCCATTCCAGTGTGTCTAATTATTGAATCCATTTTTGACAAGAGGGGACTTTGTTTTATGTTGTTGTCACCTCATGGTAGACAACTTGTGAACACAAGGCATTTGAATTGTTATGGTGTTGGTGAATCCCCCCCCCCCCCACACACACACAGACACACAAACACACACTTCTCTAAATCTGATTATAAAAGTATGTTTCTTATTCTGCCGAGATTAGCCATCTGGCTGTGGGATGCAGGGAGGGAATCTCTCTGCTTGTTAGTGACTGGCTTTCACAGCTCTCCCTCTGCTGAGCTCAAAGCTTGCTGAGTGACACCGCTGCCCACTCACACAGACAAAAATACCCCGCTAACTGGATGGCATATGTGAGATATTCACCACAGGGTACAGCTCTCTGTGTGTGTGTGTGTGTGTGTGTGTGTGTGTGTGTGTGTGTGTGTGTGTGTGTGTGTGTGTGTGTGTGTGTGTGTGTGTGTGGGTGTGTGTGTTCAACAGAAAGACAGACCGTGGGTGAATGAAAAGGAGAGACAGCAGGAAAACTGACGGAAAAAATGTATTTTTTCTCTTTCCGGAGACAAGTACCTTGTCAATTGGGGTGTGGGGCTGAGGGGGAATTAACTTACACATGGAAGAAACTTGGCTGATGGCTTTCCTAGATAAACTGAACCCCCGGGTAAATGTCCAGGACACCTTTCCCTCAGAGGGTTATGTGGGAAAGTGTGAATATTTGTCCAAATGTTGGTGCTGAAAGCTATGAGTGGCGAGCACATGTGGGAAAGGTGGGCTGATATATGTTGGACAAATTGGACTATGTCAGCTGTGCCTGCTAAGCTCTTCAGATGGTCTAATTGAACCTGACGTGGCTTTACTTCTGTGGCTTCCTCTCTGGCTCGGCCTCTATTTGTCTTCTCACTCATGTTATAGTCATTAGCTGTGTTCGTCTCATTGTCCTGCTGTGCTGCCAAAACACACATCCACTTAATAAAGCCTTCATTGTGAGTGATACAGTAACACCTCTATGATCGAAAATAAATTGTCTTTTTTACTAGAAAGTGTGAAGCTCTGCCGGAAAGTGTGAAACCTTCACAAATACTGGTGGAATTAGCTCAGCCATTTTAATACCACAATGAAGAATTAATTTGGCTGTCATTGTATTGTATCAGAAATCAAAACACATAGTTGCTCTTTCTCTCGAGTGTACAAAAAGTGAAACTTTTCAGCCTCAGAATACACACACATCTTGTATGAAAAGAAAGGGCAGTCTTTGGTCAAAAGATACCTTCAAGTAAATCATATTGTCAACAAAGTGGTAAAAGGGAAGTGGCTTTTCAACAGGGGGCGCCACACTGTAAATCCAGACTGTACAGCAAAGTAAAGTGAGGAAATGTTCACAGGAGGCAGCTGGGTTATTCAAACCCACAGACAGACAGACAGACAGACAGACACACACACACACACACACACACACAAGAGCCATTCAGTGCCAGCTAAGAGTTAAAAACAAGTCACCTCTCTGACATTTACGCAGGGCTGCTGCTTCTTTTCAGATGCACTGTGGGATATGACAATACCCGCGGCAGGAGAGGCATTGAAAGGACTTCTGTGGAGACAGGAAGCCTCCACTAACATGGTGCACCTGGACTACCTAAACAACCAGCACAAAAAGACCCACTTGATTGAGTGAATGTGGGAGGACAATAAGCACAATAAAATAAATGGAGTGGTGAAACAATGCCAAATGATGTCACCTGGCAGTCAACTGGACCCCTGCCACAGTGCTGGCTTGGTTGGCCTGTGCTGCCTGTTACAAGTCACTTACTCTGTACCTTGTTTATGCTCCAATTTCCTCCACTACACAATTCCATTTTCCAAATCTGGATTTTCTCTTTTTTTTACCCCCTCTGCTGAAAAGGCACACAGAGTGAATAGGCTTTAATTCCTGCTGTTTGGATGGCTTACCGATGCAATTTTTCAAAACACACTTCACAGATACTACTGGTGCCATCAAAGACCCCCAGAGGAACATTTGCATAGAGGAGTGTTTATACTTTGCATTGATAGTCCATTTACTCTGGCAAACATCAAAGAGCAGAATATTCGCTTTGCTGAATTCCATTTACTGTGGCATGAGATGTTTTGATGAAACAAGCTGAATCTCCATGACTCTTCTTTACTGAGAGGGAACTGTAGAGAACTTATAAAGGCTGCAGCTACAAAACAACATAATCAAATAAATAAAAAGGAAGTTGATCTTGACATCCTTGGCTGATAATGATTTACATTATCCCATGAGAAAAAAAAAATCCTCCACATGGGAGCAAGAGCTTAGAGGTCGAATATCAGGCTCATTTTTCAGGTTCATACTGTATTTTTGGTTCCTACTAGAACAAATATACATGCTTCAATGTTCAAAAAAAAGTGTTTATTTTTGAATATACCTGTATTCATTCTCATTCATGTATATCGAACCCCCCCCCCCCCCCCCCCCTCCCGAAAAAGCCCAGTCTGCTCTGATTGGTCACTGGTTCTGTTAACTGTTAACCGGGTATGAGAACTCTGATTTTACCTGGGGTACAGTGTTTACATTGTGTTTGATAAACCGGAGTATGCTCTTAACCCCAATATGATCTGTTTTTTAAACTGCATGTAATCGCACTGTGTGTCTCTTCACCCTTTAGCGGCACTTTCTACCTATATATAATAAAAGTTGTGACATCACATCCATACAGATTATTTAAAGGCACAGTTGCTGAATATGGAATGTGTGCATTTCTCTGTGGATCGAGCATTTTGATACTCTAACAGTATTTCTATATTCTCAACTTGCTTTGTATTTTAAAAAAGACATGGAAATCTCACTCTTTTCAATATGAGACCTTTAAAATATCCCTTTCGGTGCAATAAACTATTGCAATATTATGGAGCTGACGACATCTAAAGAACACCATTCGCAGCCAACATTGACTAACCTATGCCAATACCATACTAACATACTAATCCTCATGCTCAGCTACTAATCACTGCAGCCACATTCTCAGCACTTAGCTGTTCTACGTCCAGGTTGGCTGATTTGATGAGTATCAGATAGCCCAGACCTAAGCTTCCTGTGTTGCCTCTCCATTTGGTTCCCATTTAACCTGTCTCACAGCCAATAAAAGATCTAGTCAATTACAACAAACCGGGAACTTCATATGCAGGAAATAGGCCAATTACATTAAACCCGGACAGCTCCTGCAACCGGCGTGCAAGGGGTTAAAAGGAAAAAAGAAAAAAATATATATGTAAAGAGGCCGGGAGTCAAGCAGGAACCGCAGCAGTTTTGGGTTTCAATCTGCCAGTTAATCTTCAAACAGCAAGCTGGCAGTGTGCTGGTCACTGATAAAGGCCCTGGTCTGTCATCACACAGCCTCACCTCCAGTCACTCAGCCCTCCTGTCAGGACGTCATCTGGAATCTGGGAAACAGCTAAAGGGAAGGAGAGAAAGGCCACAGAGAGACAGTGGGGTGGAGGGGGAAGATCTGTGTTTGTGTGTTTTCATGCCTGCATCTGTTCCACTCTCTGTCTGTGTGCGGCAGTGTTTGTGTCTGTGTATAAATTTGCTGTTTTTTGTGCACGTCTGTGGCGTGACCCCAGTACATACTCTGCTCCCTCCCCTTGCCTTTCCCAGCATGCACACACTCACACATATACATACCCGCAGCTCCGGTCTGAGTCATAAAATCAAACGCTGATTGTGTGATCATGGGTAATTGTGTGAGGAGAGCCCATAAAGTCTAAAAAGAGGGTGTATTAGTGTTTTGTGACCATGTTTTATGGGAAGGTGCGCTTTTACGTCTGGAGATGGCTGTGCTGAAAGGTGAGAAGGGGAGGTATCAAAGAGCTGACTTTGTTGTTTAAAGGCAGTCCCCCTGAGGTAGACTGCTGCTGAAAGACAATGTTTACTGCCTGCTGATTGACACTGTAAAGGCACCCAGACGGCACTGAAGAACTAATTGGATATGGCAGAAAGAGTCACCCGTCTTGATGTCTGTGGAACGTCATTATTAATTTTGACACAAGATGATTTAAGGTTCACACATCTGATTTGGAGAACTTAATTCATCTGGAAAACTTTATCCGAAACATGAAATGCAGCAATAATTCTGCTGACTGACACCTCTTAAAGGTGCCTAATTTCTCCTCAATACTTGCTTTAAAATGGGGGAAAAAAACAACGCTGCATGTGTTACAGTTGGATTTTCCAGTCATGGAAGGATATTGCCTTATTTCTTTCAATTGTACTCCTACATTTATGTCATATGATCTGCACGTATCTGAAATAAATACATTCTCTGTCACAGTTTAAAATAAGAGCTAAAGAACCACAGATTCGCTGACAATGAAAAACACTTGAGCTCAAGTCATACTGTTGATTTACATGTGGGTGTGTGAGAAATAATACAAAATGATTACTGCCTCTTGTAATTATTTCCTCATAATTATGTTTTTGTATCTTTCTCCCTATAATTGTCCTTTCATAAGCACCTGAATAGGTGCTTTTAAGTCTGTAGCTTGCTGCTTATACATGTAGCCTATTTGCATTCAGCCAAGATTAGTTGCTTATCCTTGCTCTGTGACCTCCAGCATACACATTAATTGTGTGATACTTCAGTATCTGTTCAGTACTGTTCAGATATGATCTCTTCAAAACATGGTGTAGCATGTACCAATGATTTATTTACTCTAACCAAGGTTGCTCAGTGTGTGTTCTGTGTGTAATATCTTGCTGTATATACAAATGGAGCATTGGCAGGGGGTGGGATGAAGGCTGATTTAAGTCTTGAAGTGATGCTATGTTGCCACAGGAAGAATGACTGACCTAGGACTTTGAATAATAAGTGATGTTTGTGTATTCACAGAGTACATCTGAGTGTGTGCAAGTGTAGATTTAAATGCATGTTCTGCTATAGCTTAAAAGGTCATCAGTTGAGATGATTGATGTAAAGAGAAAAATATCTTTTGATTCTGCACCCCATTCAAACATATACATATGCAAATTATGCTACTTACACACAGCAACTTTTTTTACTTTTTTTTTTTTGCTTGTATGTGTATGTGTAATTCTAAGGAAAGTATAGTATTTGGAAGCCATTTCCCTTATAATACACAAATGTGTGGTTCTATATGTCTGTGTGTCTTCTCTACACTTCCTAAATCATTGTGATCTGAAGTAAGCTCCAAGGTTAACCCGAAACCTTGAGTTCAGACCCATGTCAAATCATTGGCATAACAAGACACAAACAAATGTCTTGTCATGTGGCTGTGCTGCTCCGCCTGCAGCACCGAGCCGCAGTTCTCTTTCTGATTAGTTCACTTTATGTCTCTGCGTGCAGACTTTGTCCTGTGATGTCCTCTTTTCCTCTCATGCTCTGTAAGCTCCTAGATCAATTCCAGGCCCTGCGTCCGATAATATTTGGTTGAGCCTTCATACACGCTGGCATAGTGAGGTGAGTCAGTCAGTCAGTCAGTCAGTCAGTCAGTCAGTCAGTCAGTCAATCTTTCATTAGGCTTGAGGTGAACAGGGTCACACGCCACTACTTCACAGCCCAAGACAAGCAGCACATCTGCTATGGGGTTGATGCTTGGAATGATAATGCCGCCTACTCCTCTTATTTCAGTCTTTCTTGCCTTCCTTCTCTCTGTCTCTCCTTCCCCTGCTTTCTGTCTGTCTCTATCTTCCTCTGTCCCTCCTCTCATCAGGAGGCTACCGTGGAATAGGGCAGCAGCATTGTGTGGGAGGTGATTATGTGTGATCTGCCGACTCAGACTTGACCTTTTCCATGTTATCCCTCAGATTGAAACCAACACTCGTGGACTCGCCTCCTCCCATGCTTCTGCTCTGTTCATGTTACTTTTTTTGCTGTTTGCTTTAATGTTTCATACATATATCGCAGAGACAGGACTTCTGACCACATGCCTGCAGTAATTGCCATGCTTCAGTGTGGGGTTTTCGGTGTGTGTGTGTGTGCGAGAGAGAGTGAGTGCGTGTGTGTGTGCATGTGTGCATGTGTGCACTATTTTAGCAATTTAGGGCTATAATTACAGGTGTTGCCATTTTGCGTGGACTATAAAATGAATAAATTATCTTAAATTGTAGACTTGTGCAACTGGGGGCCAATTGGTTTGAAGGAAAAGGTAACTTATATTAATCAGCTCATCATATAGCCTACTGAAAATTTATTCAGCAACATCAGCAACTGTTTTTTTAAGAACCGAGCTGGGTTTAGGGCTCTAGTCTGTGTGAAACCAGCAAAGTAACATTCACAAGACAAGCAAAGACAGTCATTCTGAATTAGGGTTGTTAGCATAATTCAGCTGTTGTTCAATTTTAACTGCAAAGTCCATTGCTCTTTGTGCCACTCCTCCATCAAAAGCATATGAGACCAACTTGCATGCAATTTATTCTGTTGTCACGTAGAGATGGTGAACATACCTCTTGCTCTCTTTTTTGCAAGCTTTGCTGTCGCAGCAGTTGCTGTCAGTTTGAGCAGTGCCTGCCCCCAAATATAATAGGGTTTTCTTGACTGCCTCCCCAGGGATTGACTGGCGGTGAAGAATTCACCATGGCTCATTTGGAGCAGTGCAGAGACGGGCTTCATAAAACTAGCTCCTCCATGTCTCCAGGCAGTTCTGTGGCATTCCAAAGGTGTTAGTTTCACTGATAATGCTTTCATTGAAAGACAGCATTTCTGTTTACCATGTTGTCCAATGTCTAAGGCTCTGTCTGTGTCGCATGTCACAACAATATGAATAAGGCTACACCCACACTAATACATTTAATTTTAAAACACATAACTTTTGCTATGTTTGTGCCTACGAACCACACTACAGCTTTAGCAAACGCTGCTGACCGTTTTGCTTTAAAAACTACGTTTAAGTCTGGACTGTCGGAAAGAAAAAATACTACTACTACTACTTAAATACTACTGCTTTCTGATTGGGTCTTATCTAACAACGCGACCTTCCCAGATTGACCACTCCCCTATCACATGACCCTTCTGGAAGAAAACCAACAACATCAGCCTTGACTATCAGTGTTTAATCACAATGAAAACGTTTAAGTGTAGGAGTATTCTAAGGGCGCACGCACACTGTCCATCCGTACCGTGCCCAAGCACGTTTCACGGGTAAAGTCTACTTTGTTAGACCAGTGTGAGTGCGCCTAAAGGGTATGTCCACAACAACTCTTTTTTCCTCGTTCTCACATTTTTTTCCGTCCACACGTACTCCCCTCAAGAAATATCTGTGTCCACACGAAACCAGTGAAACCTGCTAAAAACACTGTAATACAAATGCCAGGCCTGTATGTGGCGCTGCAACTGCCACAGAAATACAACAACGAAGAAGAAGAGGAGGGAGAGCCGCTGTTGTGTATAATCATAATACAAACACTTTTGGCAAATCCTCCTCCATCCTAGAGAGAAATCTGTCAACTGTTTCTGGTGTTATTGGCTACTTTTGTGGTGTTTTGGACACTCTGATGCACAAATCACTCTGCAGTAAGTGTCCTCACCGAGAAGCGGGTGCTGCTGTGAGCCCCTTCCCCGTCCCAAAGCACTCACAGGCTGGCACTGTCTCGCTAGAATTTACAACTTTTCGACCTTCTTAACAACTTTATTTATTTATAAAACTTAGCAACTTATTAAGATCATCACGGAAAAAAAGGAGAAATATATGGGTTGGCCTAATTCATTCCCATGCATGTGGCTCAGAGTACAGCTCGGTATACAGTCTATAGGTCCATGTCTCTCTCCACGCAGCAGTACTGTTGTTGTTATGTGATGCCGCGGGGGTTAGTGGTCCGAGTTGGGGGCGATGAAGGCATCGTTTAACAAAGTATGCGGTTTCGCTGTCCAGACGACAACACCACAGGGGCGTTTTCAAATCTTCCCACTCCAGGACCAGGTTACAAAAGATACTATTTTCAGGCTCCACTAACGCCGGCTGCGTGTGGATGGTCAGCCAAAACAATACTAAAGTTGTGTGGTTATGGGAAAACGTGTCTTCGCGTGGACAGCCCTAAGGGCGCACTCATGCTTGGCCCAAATGATCCGTGCTGTGCTTTACATGATTGTCCCCCCCTCCCTCTTCCCCCCACTGCGTATTGATATAGCGTACGTCATCACCCCTCTGAGATTTAGTTTTGTCTGACTGTTGTTGAATATTTCATCTGACCAAATCTGCAGTAAACACTCCACCTCCGCATCAGAACACCGCAAACCGCTCGGCAGCATCTTTTTAAATGTCCGCTGCAGGGTCTACAGTCTCTCTCAACCGTGCCGCGGTAGGTAAGCATGCCATGCCTGGGCACGGAACAGTTGTACTCACACTGGTCAAACGAACTAGACTTCAGCTTTGACGCGTGCTTGGGCACAGTACAAATCGAAAGTGTGACTTGACCCTAAGGGCGTGATCACACTATCCTCCCGGACCGAGACCCGGACTTTAGGGTACTTGTCCCCCCTCCCTCTCCCCCCCGCGCCCCAGCCCCGTTTGTACTCACACTACCAGGGCCTCGGCCAATACTTCTTGCTGTCCATACGCCTTCAAGCCGTAACACGTCACACGCATTGATCGCGTGTGTGTGGCTTTGTTTACAAATCTTTCCACAGACCTCGGAGTTTTTGTGCGTCTTGTCGACTGTTTTTGAATATTTTCATCCGACCAAATCTGCAGTAAACACAACGTGAACCTTTCACCACCATTGTTGTTGTTGTTAAATGTCCGCGCATGGTCCGTCCTTCTATTTACATGTCCGAACAGGCAGTCATAACGCTACTGCCGTATGGCTCGTGCTCGTGCGCGCGCTCGTGCTCGTACATGTGCAAACGGCTCCGCTAAAGCCCAGCTCTTTCAAGCGGGCCGTGGCGGCCCAGCTGGCCCCAGTTGAGCGCGGAGCGGGTGCGCTCACACTACTTAAAGGTACTAGACTTTAGCTGAAAAACCGGTTTTGGCCGCGGCCAAAAGGACAGTGTGAGCACGCTGTAAGACTATGGGGTGTTGATGGAGGTGCCTTTTCAAAGACTTTACATCATGTAAATGAGGTGTCTATCAAAAGCACAGTAGATCTCAAGCACTGATAAATGACTATCATTGTTATACTGCCTTTCACAATTGCCAAAGAAACAATGATTTATCTCAGGGGTCAATTAGGCTGACTTTTTTTCCAGGCAATTTTAAAAGAACTACTGAAAGAGTAAGTAGCTGCTGTAATCATTTCTCCTGTCCATAGTTGTTGTTCAGAGACAACTCTAAAAGGATTCCAATGTAAGTGATAGGTGATGAAGACATTATTTTTGTCACATGCCTCCGGAGAATCAAAAAAGAGGAAAGTCTTGATGCACTGAAGAAATAGGGGGAAGAAAAAACTATATCAAAACATCTGTTTACAAACTCATTACACAACTGGTGCTGCATAATTAAAGTCTCATTTGCATTTCCACTAAAACGTTACAACACTCATCTGTTAGTCATCTGAGAAGCTTTTCCTTTAAAATCAGCTGAAATTAATATGTGGCTTTAGCAGCCTGAGTAAGACAAATTAAGTGTATCTTAGTCTGTATCTAAAGTACTTTTTAGAATCCATGTGATGACTCCTTGACAGTGCTTCCAGCCTTTTCAATTTGATATTCAACTTTGATACACACCTGACGTTTCTTACTCAGAAAGCTTAAGCGTCATATAAGCTTCAGCTGAGCTCAAAAATACACTTTTACACAGAATGAGAACTGAGGATTTTGTCCCCCATCATTTACGTTGAAATCGCCTTAACGACAGACTTATGATAATCTGTATGTACAGGAGGAACAATAACCAACCAAAATCAGTTTTAATGTCCATATTGGCATGTGAGTATAAAGACAGGTTTAAAAAAATAGAACCTTTCCTTTACAGTAAGTTTTCTTTTTTTTTGCAAATAAATGATAAACTCTTAAATTAACTTAAAAAAATAATTATAATTATATATATATATATATATATATATATATATATATATAGAGAGAGAGAGAGAGAGAGGGGGGGGGTACAGTGTACAGGATTTATCAGCTTTCCACATACCTAGTGTCTCACCTGGTGCGATATTCATCAACGGCCCACTTTCATAAATTCAAACCCATATGTTCAGGCGCACAATATGAACCGCATACACACCCATACACACACACACTCCTTAACCACAGGCCAGTATCTGTGGTATGAGGGGTTCTTGTTGCTAGACAGCTGCATGCCTTGGCCTCTTCACAGCGGTCGACTGAGCTCCGAGGAGCTTGACAAAGAGGCTTAAAGTCCTCCCTAAGTCTCCAGCCCCTAGGTTGTCTGCATACCCCGAGCCCAGCTCTGGAAAAGGCCTGAATGCAAGTTAAGCAGCTATGGTTACACCCCGGCAGACCCCTGCCGCCGTTCTTGCTTGCATTACCATTTTTTCCTGGGTTGCTTCAGTCTTATAGCCCAGCAACAGGTTCCTCTGGTGCTCTCCTCTTATTTCATAACATGGTGAAGGAACTGACAGACAGGCAGACTGCTGCTACTGAGGGACTCTTGGTTTTTCTCCTGTGTGTATGTGTGGGTGTGTATGAGCATGTACATCTGTATTTCTTTGTAAGTCTCTACCAGGCCGCGTAGAGATAGTGACCCAGACATGTTCTTTGACAGCCATTTGAATCTGCAGTCTCTCTTTTTTGTTGCTTTGCTTTAGTGCAGTTTGTGAGAGAAGAGCTGCTTGCTACGAGCTGTGTTTCTTGGCCGGTTACCTGCTGTATTGTGAGAGACTGAGGGGTCTATTATGGATATGGACAATAAATCATCACCCATATCCACCTTGTCTGGGGGCACAAACACTAAGGTAGACGAGGGTGAAGGGACCAGCGTGCATGCAGACATGTAGACCCAAACAATAAATGCACCACATATAAAGGCAGGAGAAGGACAAATGCAGTGGCAATGAGAAACTACTGCAGGCATTTAAGTTAATGAGGAATGTATGTGTATATATGTGTGTGTGTGTGTGTTTGTGTGTGTGTGTGTGTGTGTGTGTGTGTGTGTGTGTGTGTGTGTGTGTGTGTGTGTGTGTGTGTATGTGTGTGTGTGTGTGTGTGTGTGCATGTGTTCTATAGTGGACCAGTTTGTACCTGCAAGTGTGTGCGTGCGTGGGAGGCGGTTTTCAATGTCGGCAGCTGGAAGTACTCAAGCTGCTGCTGCTGCAGAGAGAGAGAGAGAGAGAGGGAGAGGGAGAGACAGAGAGACCTGCACAAGAAAGAGAGGCTAAGAGAGGTACCAGCACAGGCTCCCTCTTTACAGGGGCTGAGCTCTTGCAGAGTGAAAGCCCCTATAGAAAGAAAGCAGGGTCATCTCAACAGTGCAGTGGCCTCGCACACACAGACACACACTTGCTCACACACACACACGCTGGAGCAGAACAACACCAGGGCCAGTGTGAGTGCAGTGAGTGCACAGCAGTCCTCCTCAGGAAGCGGGCCTTGTTTAGACTTAAAGCTATGTGCAAAGAATAATAAGGACCAGGACAATGTTGGTACAGACATGCAACACTCCCCGGTCAGTCTTTTATGTCTGCAGAATCTCCCTCTTCACTTGTACAGATACTCCCTTTGTACGATATTGTAGATGAAAGAGGATTAGGCATACCTATGTTATGGTCAGTGCTGAGGCTCCCACCCGGCAATGCCAAAACAGTCAGATGAAAGATCTTGTGGTTTTTGAAACTCACTGCAGGTATTTTGCCATGCTCCTTCTGGAAGTTATTCAAGTCCACATCCTTTCTTCCTCCCTCTTTTCAAACCTCGCCGTCCTTTCCTCTTTTTTTTTTCCTCCTTACTTTTTTCTGGAGGAAGGTAATGAAGGGGAACCGAGTTTCTCGGCTTAGGAGTGCCAAGGCTGTGATTTTCACTGTGAAGTGTTAAAAGTTACAGTGCACAGCTGAACTTGTATATTCAAGCATTTGGCAGAGTTACAACTCCCCAGCTAAGCCACATGTTTCAAAGTTTCAAACTTAACAGCAAAATGAACAGGTGTCTCAGACAAGGTTTCTGTTCTTCTTGGAAATATGTTGTCTGTGCTTTTGTGCAACGGTATGTACGGATCTCCTTTTCTTTCTATCACATTAAAACGGGTCAGTCAGGCTCAGGGCCCCCTTTTTTCTTTCTTTTTACACAGATCTTCACTGTAATGGACACCTCCAGTTTTGCAAGGGGGAAATACAGTCCTGTACTTTGTGCTTCTCCTTGACAGAAACATCAGTGAATCAACCCAGCGATTTCTGTGGGTCATTCCGGAAGATACTGTTACCTTTCAACAAGCAGAGCGGGCCCCCAGGCTGAGGCCAGCGAGAGGCCAGGGAAATACAGGGAGACAGAGAGAAAAGATAGCAAAAAAGAAACATAGAGACCGAAGAAGAGATGGATAGTTTTTGATCAGGGTTAAAAAAGGAGGAAACAAGGCCGGAGTGTAACTCAGAAAGCTTTAAGAATAGAGAATCAGAATGTGGCGGGGCGAGATGGAAGATCTTGAGACAGAGTGAGGGTGTAAGAGTACTCAACTCCCTGGAAATCCTCGAGTTCATACTGTGTTCCAATCAGAGTCCATTGACCTGGCAGGCTTGTGACAAATTATCCTAGTGAGTCTACGTATGACTCAATCAGCATGGCGGATAGCTTTCTGATGAGCTATAGGTCTCCTCGTATATCAGCCAAATCACCCCCTGATGACTGCCTACACTTCTCTGAGTGGAAGGTGAGAGGAGATCTTGAAATTAGCTCTTAAAAAGGTTACCTGTTGTCTTCAGAGCACCGTTACGCTGCATTCACACCAAACCAGGCATTGCTGCGAGTAGCGCGGGGTTGTGCGGCAGTGTCACTTAAACGGCCCACTTGTGTCTCCATTGTGTCATTTTGTCATGCTGCTAGTATGCTGGGTCCTATAAGCGATTGTCTGACCGCGTCAACAGACTAAAAAACACATTAGGGTTACTCTCAATAACTAACCAGGATGCAGGGCCTGTCATCAGGGTGGGTTTTAAAACATTGCACCAAATGGAGTGACTAAATGTGGCACATAAAGTTACACCCCATTGTGTTTGATATAACCACTGGTTACATGATTTGCCACTGCCGGGTTGCATTTCTCCAAAGGCTGATTTCTGTTACAACTTTTCATTGCACCATCCCCTGCTGTCCCAACTGCTGCAGTCTGAACGCACAATCCTCATTCAAATGGGCTGGAGTTTTCGCCAAAATGTCTGATTGGCGTGAATGCAACCTTTAAACAATAGGTTGAGCAATGTTCAAGTCATGAACTTGACAATCTTTCAAAGGAATAATGCACCCTTGAAATGAATGTCAGAGCCTGTGTTTCATCTGAACAAGAACATGTATACATTACAGAAGAACATTAAGTTGTAGAAAAATATTATATCTCTGCTGCCTGGCAGAAACTTCATACTTCCATATTTTGTCATTTTTCTTTTTCTTCACAAAGCAGTTATATTGCTCACTCTTTGTCTATGTGTGGGTTTTTATAAACCAATGAAAATTATTTAAAAAAAAGAGCTAATGATTAAATCCTGTTACATCATTGTGGATCCTCAAACTGTCAGCACTGTCTCACGTTCCTGAAAAATGGTGATATTTGACATACAAGGTTTCCGCCAGACAGCAACGACATGCAAAAAAAGAGTAATATAAACCAATTACCTTCCTCCTCTATAAGCACAGCGACCACATACTGGCTGATAAGACATAGTAGCTGTGACGTTTAGTTTGAACATCTTGTCAGCTTTGAATTGCATAATGTGTAGATTGAATAGATACGAGATGCCACTGCATCAAGCAGAGTCCCATCTGCAGCTGCAGGGTAGGTACACACCAATCACATACGAGAGACGAGGCAGGGGACATGCCGAAGCCAAGTGGATGGATTTACTCTCTAAAAGCCAACAGACCTAGCAGAGCTCTGAGCCATGAGTAGTGAACATCTACACCTCTCCGGTTGTAATTGAAAGCGCACTCATTAGCAGAAAAGCAAGAATGTGTTGTCTATATATATATATATATATCCTCCCAGGAGGGTGTCTATGAGGCGTTTCTCTTTAAGTTGCTATCTGTCACATGGGCAAACTAATCAGAGAGACAGATGAAAGGTGGGGGCCAGAGGAGGGGTCAGCTGCTCAGTGATGGCTTCCTCTGATGGCTGGGTGACCCCTCACCCCTGCTAGAGGATCCTGGGTAAGGGATAATCCATGTGACTCAACCCAAACTGCACATTGGGTCTGCATGCTTGAAACGGTATTTATACAAATAATATTTTTTGTCTGCTCTGAAAATTGTTAAAGGGGACAAATTATGCTCATTTTCAGGTTAATTCATTTTATTTTGGGTTTCTACTCGATCCAGCATGTGACTCATGTGCTGGATGTCAGGCATTTTCCTCCCTTTCTACTATCTCCACTATCAGGCTTAGCACCGCCCAAGACAATTGTTATTGGTTTAAAGACACACAAACAAGCCAGAGTGTTTGTCCCCCCTTATACCAGCATGTTGACTTGTGCAACCAGGCCAGTTTCCGAATATGGGCAGTGCACACAGTTTTTATATCATCAGAAAATACATGAAAATCTCAAATATTTTTCACAATATCGGACCTTTTAAGTCTATGCCCTTACAATCTCTAATTTATTCAACCTTTAGCGCAGGTGGAGATCAAGCCATTGGATTTAGTTTTTAAAAAATGCAGTACATTTCCATGTTTCCCATTTTAGCTGGTTGGTGATGACTTTTCCATCTGCCTTCAAAGCTGAGATCTAGTCATTCATTTATGATATTTATAATTGGACATGTTGCATAAACCAGATTCCTGTGCTCAATGGAGCCTTTCATGGCACACTAATCAGACCAGACGCCACCAGACAACAGCTATATTTACTTTTATCATGTTAGAACAAGCCCTCTTGAAACAAACTACTCTTACATTTTGGATTAGGTGTCTGTGTACAGCAGCAAACAACAGCAGCCCGGGTCAGGAAGTTCAGCACTATGATCGGTTTACTGTTGCAGCAGCCGTCTGCACATTGCTGGTCGAATGAACCACCTTGTTTATATAGCTACAGCTCTGTGGCAGAAGAGTTGTAAAAAAAGTTTTAAAAAAAACCTTTCTCTCCCCCGTCTGAACTAAAGCAGATTTTTCACTGCCTTTCTTCTCTGCATGGAAGCAGTACGAACTTAATGCTCAGTGGAGAGGACATTAGACTGTTTATGGTTTATTAATTGTTTCTGAGGGAGTGGCAGTCCAAGCGTGACCTGCCGCTAACTACCATATAAAACATCCACATGTTCGCAACATCTGGGGGCTTCTAAGTAAACAATACAGTGAAATATACTTTCAACATATAACAGTGTTTTGGCTCAAGCAGAAGGCACGTCTGCCTCTGCAGCTGCTTGGCCTTTTTAACTCCCTTAGTCGTGTCGGCACATGTCCACTGTCAGGGAGCAGTGCCAAAAAACGACCACTGTGTTCAATTATATTTCAGTAATTGTGTGTGATACACATTAATCAAATATAATAATCAGTTTTCAACATCATATGGTTAGCAGGGCCGCCCTGTCAAGTCGAGAATATCTGCAAAATACCTTGGTGTGTGAGTAAGTGTTCTGAACTTAAAAAATACATTAAGTTAAAATGTCATAATCAAGTTCATAATTAGCATAAATATAATTTCAATGCCAGCTGAGGCTTACAGATGCAAAACCAGCATAATAAATTGTTGTGTGGTGTGTGTGTGTGTGTGTGTGTGTGTGTGTGTGTGTGTGTGTGTGTGTGTGTGTGTGTGTGTGTGTGTGTGTGTTATAAAACACAGAGGAGGAATTAAAATCTGATGTCATTAAAGTCTGGCAGAGTATCACATTATTTACATGATGTAACCTTCCTCTGCCAGGACGTGTCACTCAGGACTCCATCTGCTGTGAGTACGACACAGAGCATTTCTGTGTGTGCGCGTGTGTGTGTGTGTGTGTGTGTGTGTGTGTGTGTGTGTGTGTGTGTGTGTGTGTGTCTGTGTCTGTGTCTGTGTTTGTGTGTGTGGACACTAAAGCACTGCAGCAGGCCTATACGTGACCTAAGTGATGGCCTAAAGCTCAGTTCTTTCCTGTGGGAAGAAGAGGACAGCTAAACAACTGATTATCTGTTCCAGTCACCCACAAATACTACTGACAATACCTCACTGCCAGGAGAAATTGGTCCGAGTGTGACAGGAGTAATGTGTGTGTGTGTGTGTGTGTGTGTGTGTGTGTGTGTGCGTGTGTGTGTGTGTGTGCGTGTGTGTGTGTGTGTGTGTGTGTGTGTGTGTGTGTGTGTGTGCGTGTGCGTGTGCGTGTGCGTGTGTGTGTGTGTGTGTAATGCATTTGCGTGAGAGATGGGGGAGGGCTGCAACACTGTATCTTATTCTATTCACATCGTCTCACTTTGTTTTTATCTACGGTAAAGTAGAGCCAGGTTTGCTAACAAAAAATGTTATGTGGTAAATATATTAGGGCACTTGGAAGAGGCCGTATGAATTTAACCCCCCTTAACATTTCCATTAAACCGATTTATAATTTCAGAGGATGGAGCTCCTTTTATTTTTTTTAGCAACTGGGAACAACTTGAGTCCAGAGGCATTTATGAATTGATTGATACTTCATCTGTCTGAGCTTTGATGTTTTCCTCATTCTTATTTTATTTATTTTAGTCTTTCATCCCTCTTCTTTTTTTAGACCCTCAGAATTAAGCGGGTCCATGAATGGGCTTCTTCATTGAGAACACCTGTGCAGCGGTTAAAATAAGCAGACCTATCTAATACTTCTACCATCCTGTGTCTTTCTTGGAGCTTTTTCTGTTCCAATATAATCAAACAGGAAGGCACACATTTCCTGTCTTTGACCCATATGGACTGGAAGGTAACCATCAAAATCCAGGCTGCTCCTCACTGCTTCAACTTATTTTTCATCTTCCTCTTGCTGTCTCCTGCTTACTCATCCTGACTTTCTCTATATTCTCTCAGTCAGTGAGAGGTATGTAAGTGTGTGTAATCACTTACAACAAAAAAAAGGTAACAAAGTTTGCTCGAGCTTTGAGCTTTCCCTTGATCAAAATTCAAAGCTCTAAGGTTCATGTTGGTTCATGTTCGGTTTTCACTGCAGCTCAAAGAGGTGATTGTGTTCAGCAACATCACAGTGTGACACAGTGACTGACTAATGCATTAGCCATCGTTGTGTTTGATAGAGACACAAACATGCACGCAGGTTGCCCGGCGCCGCTCGTGCAACACGCCTCACCCGCCTTGTGAGGTAGCTAAGGGAGCCTTGTCGTGGCTGCTCGCTTGTTATGATGGTGGTCGGTGTCACGGCTCCTTCACATGTTGTTTTGATCCCTGCTGTCAGAGCCCAGTGAGCTCATACAGACACAGCTGGCTCGGGTGGAGCCGCTAGGGGTACATAAGGAGTTGAAGGACATGGATCCTTGCCAACACATTTCATACATAGCACATATCTTACAAGTGCAGCTGAGAATTAGAGACGGGGGACCCTCGCCCCTTACTGCCCACCCTACCATCTGCCCGCCTGGGGCTGGGGGCTATGTGACTTAGCTCCCATACTACCAGGCATGACAGCCCTGCCCTCAATCAACCCTTTATACACACACACCGTCTACCTCTTCTCTTCTCCCTCACAATTTTAATGACACGAGTATGTTAGTGTGAAACTTGCTTCTCCTTAATGTCAGTGTAAATGAGAGATTACTGGCCTTTAACATCAGTAAAGACGGGGGACATTATTTTCCTCTCGCCGTCTAATTTGGTTCTTGCTCGGAGGGGACTGCAAGGCCAGCAAAGGTTAGGTCTCTGCATCGGTGTATGTATATGTGTGTGTGTAGATGTTTGCAAATGTGTGTCAGTGTGTGGCTGAGTGTCTCAGCGGAGGTTACAGGTCTCAGAGTGGATATAATTAGAAACTTCCGTGCAGCTTTTTAGAAAAATAGTCAGCTTCCC
The DNA here is from genome assembly GCF_963691815.1 of Echiichthys vipera. Classification (NCBI taxonomy): domain Eukaryota; kingdom Metazoa; phylum Chordata; class Actinopteri; order Perciformes; family Trachinidae; genus Echiichthys; species Echiichthys vipera. The sequence continues at coordinate 13,797,752 of NC_139837.1, forward strand.
CTTGCTTGTTTTCCTTTCAGCATTTATCTCTCTTCTCCGATGACACGATCCAGGAGTTAACCGCCATGTCCATCTTTGTGTCTCAACTTGCCCCCGTTTTTTCTCTGGTGTAAATCTCACATCCTGTTCCCCATCAGCCAACTAAAACAGCAGGACTTGATAAAACACATGGAGGGGAATCCCTAGAATCAGCATACTCAAAGCTTCACAGAGCTTAATTCCTCTTTGGACTGAAGGCTGGTTAGAGGAGAGAAATGTGTGGATGACTGATACAAGAAACATGAAATAGATGAAATAACTGCCCAGTGTTCTTGTAGTGATGTTATTACTTAAATGTACATATATATCGTTAAAGAATGTCAAACGGTATAATACAAATTATAGGACATAATTTGGCACCGCATTTTGCTTAAATTAGCCATTTCCTCAGGTCATTTGTCAATTGAGTAGTAGTTTGGGAGTAGTCTATTCTGTATATCATCACTCCAATCTCAAAGATGTGAAGATAGTGTACGTCAGGTCACTCCTGCCAACATGAAAGCACCTATACATCTAGAAATGACAGTTATTAGTAGAAAGCTGTTGGCAGATAACTATGAGAGAATTCTCTGGTGCCTTTCATCCTCCTACTGTCTGCTATGAATAATGGCAAGTTACTAAGGATAGGCTGAGTGACTCATACACCTTCTCCTCACTGCCACTGGCCTGCTTCTTCTCCTATAGCTGTCATGGAGGGCTTAAGGGGCCAGTGTACTTAGTCAGTGCTGCCTGTCGGATGACCGAATAGCTTCGGAAACCCCCTCTCCCCAAAGCTTTTCCAACGTTGAAATAGGAGGGTCTCTGTCCAACCATTACTGTACCTTTCCAAATCTGACATTCAAACCCACTTCACACCGTGATTGGGCAGCTGTGTGGAGGTGGGAAAGGAGCCAGGGATTGAACTTGTCTATTTAGCTCTCTTTTTTTTTCATTCTTGTCACAACTATTTCTGTCCCTTTTTTAATGTGAACAACCAAGTACAATGCTATGAATGACTTCTGGGAGATAGTGTCTGAAAATATTAACACCTTATTTGAAGGGGACATTATTTTCAGGTTCATACTTACATAAACATAAACATAAAAACAAATAAAATACTGTCTCCCTGAATATACCTAGTCTAGGTAACTGGAGGTTCGGTATAACAACCTAGCCTCTGGCTCACACACACTTTCACACATGCATGCACAAATACATGTATAGCTTCACATTGTCTATGCCACAGGTAAAAGGGGCTGCAGTAGATAGAGAGCAAGAGTTAGCTCATGACACCAGCTGATGTTAAAGATCCCCACTGATCCATACACAGAGGAGAAGGGATGTTTTCTCTCCTTTCCCCTTGCTTCGCAATGCACTTTAATACAGCTAATTAAACATTTTAATCAAGGATAGCACTGTATTGATCTCAGTCCGTGCTAAGGGGGGGTTAGTGTTAACTATACCACTCTGATTATTCCTGCTCCACTAGAGCTGCCACTCACCCCCACAATGATCCCATCAACTCTCCCTCCTGCCACTGTCAAGAGAGAGGACCAGTCAAAACAATGAACTGAAGTCATACCCGACTTATAATTAATCTCTTGTCGACTTCTATTGACTCCTCCACTCTTTGATTAAATAATTACCTAAGTGCCATAAGCCTCTATGATTGAGTCATAATCCTGAATAGGCTGTGACCAACTATGGTCACCTCCTTCGCTACAATTAGCTCATCATTTGCTTGGCTGCCAAAGCATCTGTTATGCTAGGTTCCGGGACAACGGTTTTGGGATCCGGTGTTTATGGAGCCCAGTAACAGGTTCTCCGGTACAGGTCAACTCACAGAGAGTGAGCAGGTACAGACACGTGCACACACATATGCCTGTGTATGCAAATGCATTCACACGCATGTCTGCACATTCTGACAAGTGCAGTTTCTCACATTATACTACTGCTCAAACCCACCCACAACAAACCACACAATTTCCTTCGCACATGCTCTCGCAAACACATGGGTGTCTACCCACCTGCCCACCCGGCACTCCCACACTTCACACATAAACAGCCTGGCATCTGTCACAGGGGGGCCACAAACACACACACGTGCAAACACAGTCCTGTTGTCTGCAATGAGCGTACCCTTTTGACCCTTTGACAGGTACACGCTGGATCTCAAAGTGAGAGGAGAAGCCTCAGAGCAGGTCTACAAGTCAGAGACGTGCCCTCTCCATAGGTAGCTGTCGAACTCCTCAGGGCTCCAGGGGACGGCGGTGCCTCTCCCAGGAAGCTATAACTCTCCTCTCAGGAAGTGAGGTGTGTCTAGAGCGTTATCTACATCTGTCTGGGTGAGGAACAGGAGGACAAGAGGTCAGACAAGAATGGGACCACTTATATCATGTTTTATGTATGACGTGTGGCATGTGTTTGAATATTTACATGTGTCTGAAGGTGATGCAAATATAAAGGGGGAAAAAAAACAAGGAGGAAGTTTAGGGAACTCTGCCTCCTTTGTCAACAAAGACTTTCTGTAAACAGTTGAGCATGATGCAATTCCAGTGCTGAACCAGTAACACCCACATCATCTATTGATCACATCTCCACCTGCATATATTAAGGTTTTCAAAATCAGTGATCCAGTCCCGATAGACTACTCAAATATGTTCCGAAAACAGATTTCTTACTCTTTGTTGCATTTGGTCTTTCAAGTATTTCCCCATCTTATCATATGCTTTAACAACAGCTGTGACCTTCAAATGTGAACACTGATTTCAACACTTTCCTTCTTTCCTATTTCTGATGGTTTCTTAAAATCCCCCTGGTCCTAGGTACGTTGAACGACCCCTGAAATAACACGTTTGAAGCATATAAATGATCAGCCCCCACAAAGTCGAGTTGAAAGCTTTGGGGGTGATCCTTGTGAACTCTTAGAACACTCCCAGGCATATAATTAAAAGGTAGTTTCTAATTTCTATGAGAGTAAATTAGCGCCTCGGCTTCATTGTTGAATCATGGCTGGTGGCACGTAGCCTGGGGAGATGGATTGAATGGATCAGAGAAGGTTGGACAGTCACTGGATAATTTTGACAATGGGGTTCGGGGGTATCATCCATCACTCAAGAGCTTACATGAAAGTTTTGACAGGTAGAGGTCATGGCAATGTGGCAGAAGCCAACAGAGATGGATGCCTTTAATTTGGGTAATGAAGAGTTAACCATCATGGGAGAGCAAGAGGAGCGTTAAATGGGAGAGCCATCCGCCATTAAAAAGAAAGTCTTATTTAATTCCTCCAACCCTAATGAAAGACATCGGAACACAATCCTTGATTGACAATGAGGCCCCAGCTGTAATTCCCTGCAGACAGTTCACTTAAGTTCCCTCCCTTGTTAATCTCAAATATAATGAATTGCAAAACTAAGGTTAAATGTGGCAGCGTGAATTCATTATCACTAATACATTAGACCATAAGATGATTTACAGTGCGGTCTCTCTCTTATTTTCATTAACGGTGAATAGCTTTGATTTAGCCGAGATTACGCTGGCCTGTTCATCCTCACCATCAATCTCACTAGCTTAGTCATTGTCCTCCTTTATATCTGACCTCTTCACTTGAGAATGGAGTGAAGAATAAAAAATATGTAGGAGCAGACAACCTGGTGAAAAAAATTATTATTCTGCATTTTAGTAGGAGTACAAGACCCCTCTTTATCATTTTCCCCGGAAATTATATCCATCCTGAGCTGTCATTCAACTTCATCCTTGACCCTGGTCTTATTGTTGGGGGCTTAATGGCAGCGCTTTCACCAAGATAACTGTTAATGCTCCACTGTCTACCAGCAAAGGCCTACAAAGACTATCTTGCACTAAAACACCAGGGAGCCTATCTGCATACTGAGCTGATAGCTATATGGACATTCAAAATGCATGTACATGTTCCCCCTATCATTCATTAACCAAAAGAAAGGTTTCTGAAATGCAGGGTTCTGTCTGAGATATAATTCAAATACATCAGCCACAGTACTGTATATTTTGGATATTGAACATTGCATAAGAGTGTGGGCACTATGTGGCTTGGGCAACACTCCTAGTCTATTCATATTAATGCTCGGAGAATTGTCATGCATAAATCCGCCTATTAAGGTTATATGCCCGCTAGCAATATGGCGTATGCCCAATTTGCCGCACTGAAAATTGTATATTTGCATTGACTTCAAGTATCACCATTTAAATCTTGTGGTATATGTGCCTTTACTTATGTGCAAGTCGTCATATGTGTGTGTGTGTGTGTGTGTGTGTGTGTGTGTGTGTGCGTGCGTGCATGCTACCATGTGCTCAAATCCACATGACTGTTGTGCATGAATGTGACAAATTGTAACAGCGCACTAAGTAGAGGCTGAAGCAGCTATGGTGAGTGACAGGAAGGTTATGGGCGCCTAATGACAGGTTTTTAAAGCTATAGCTACTGCTAATTGGGGTGATGTGTCCGTCCGACCAGGCGTGATATGAGACGGTGCACTATAGGCTGAAGATAGAGAGAGCCGATGTAATATTTATGCAATCAGCTTGTTATATAAAAGTAGTTCAGAAATATTGCCTCAGGATATTTTTCACGTTTCTTGTTAAAAGAAAAAGGGAGGCAGTTGTTACACAAAACACATTTACAGCGTGTAAAAAATCATTATGTTCTGTTGGCAAACAATTTAGTCTAGCATCGCACTAAGTGCGCTATAATGGTCCTCCCCAATTAACAAGACACTAATTATGTGTTGCTTCCTCTACAGGTTTATCAGAAACACGATCCTTTATGAGCTGCCATTTTCTTCTTCAAATGCTTTCATGTTAGAACAGCAATATTTCTTGATTTTGATATAAAAGCACAATATAGTTATGCTTAATTCAGTTTAGTTAATGTAGTTAATAGTTACACTGAAATGATGGGGATTAAAGGGTTTGGATGTATAAAGTGGGGTCGTATGAGGTACTTATCCATATAGTCAGTGGATTACCTTCACTAGAAGGCGGTCACAAAACCCTACTTCAAAAAAATCTGTCCCCTTTAATAAAGATGTTTATGCCTAAAAGTCCCCAAACAGAATTCAAAGCACTGATTCACTATAAAGAGGCGTACGTATAAATTAATAAAAATGAAGCATGGATATTTGTTGAATGTAGATTTTTATGGGTGCTTTTTACCAGGAAAACACCAACTGTGAGCCTCCTAGGTCATTACAACATTAAACACTGCAACGGTCACAGCGAACGCATTTCAAGGGAAAACATTCCCTTTTAAACTATTTCTGTTAGTCAGGATTTGAAATGATCAAAACTGCTGAGCCTTATTCTCTCTTCCTTGTTAGTCCATTCCAGAGGAAACTCTCATGTGTTTTCATTTGTGAAGATGGCTGTGAATTTAAAGGGAGCAAGAAACTCTACCTTGTTAAAAATGAATTGTCGTGTATGCTTGACAGACACTTATAATGAGATTAGTGTTGGGACGTATCAAAGAGGAAATGTTGGAAACAAGAGAAGAGCTAATCCTCTCACACTTTTAGGACTAAATTCTTTCTTGCTTCTCAAAAGTTTGCTTTCCTGTTCATTATCTAAATTGTCTTACAGCTCTCATCTTGTAATGCTGAGCTCCTCTATTCACTGGAACTCTGGAATAATAAATGGGAGATTTTTGTGTTGACAATATCAGATTTTTCATTTAATATCTCATATGCGGGTATAAAGCATGTTGCGTTCTTTTTCTTCTTTCTTTTTCAAATAGGCAGATTAACATAATCAGTGAAGAAAATCACACACATATAGCCTATTTACATAATCAGTGTTTAATCATGGTGCTGTATCCAACCAATTGTGAGAGGTTGTGACTCAATATCTAACATTTAACTTGAAGTGCTGAATGTATTTACAATAATCCAGAAGTTCCAAAACCTAGATGTAAAGACACCGCAAGAGACCAAAGTCTGATGAAAGCATCAAGCTTTGCCACACCTGAGTTAGTCTGTGACTGTGATTTGACACACTCATTACCAAACCTTCTATTATTGATTTCTAGATAGTAGTTAAACACTCTCCCATGCACACAGCTTAGCCTTTCCATATCCCTAAGTCTCCTCCAATGACCTTTACTGTTAAGATAGAGATAGCTCTCAGCGCATACAGAGGGTTGTGGAGGATTTGCAAAAGGGGACATTTATGAAAATCTTTCTTGAAGCCTGTCTAAGAAATCCTTAAGAGACATGAAGGAAAGGGCAGTGAGTCAGTGGATGGAGGGGACATTCTGAGTCTCTGATATGTATGGGATGCTGGGGAAAATACCAGTCTATATGTGCATATGTAATGCAAAGTAAAAAGGAAGTCACACGACTCTATTGAAGTTTTCTCCTTTACTGTGGCGCCATTGGTCTCTCCAGACATATACTCAGAACATAAATACATTTGAGCAAAACTTCATTTGTGATTCAGCCAGCCTATAAAGGTTGATATTGAAGTGACCTTCTCTATAGACTTTTGTTGGTTAAAGGAGTTCAAATCTACATGAGAGACTGCACTTTCTCTAATAGTGGCCAGTTGTCATTTTTCTGTCAAAATGAATGCGATGAATGAGTTGGAAAAAGTAGGCCAAAGGCTATTCTGTCTGATTCGAGGACGGTGTGATCACCAGAGTTGGCCACACAACTGGGGTAAAAAAAAGTGTTTCCATTCTGGCCCTCATGATCATGATTATGTTTATGAAGTTGAACAGCGTTGCTGTGCTTTATTGTTGTGCAGAAAGGACAGCATTTTACATTAGACATAGTTTTTGACTGAATAAAGCTGTGTAGTGTAGCCTGGACCTACTTCAGTTTTAGGTGGTTATTTGTCGGCACATGTGCTTTGAGGGATTGATTTTCTCCCTCCCTCTACATTGATGAAACTCCTCCTTGGGGTTCCTCTGGGAATTCATCTTGTGCTGATAACTTTGAGCTATCTTATCTGGTCACTGTTCAAACAAGAGTGAATGCTCAGATTTGCTTCAGGTGTTTGTCTCTGCATGGCTCCATTTCGTCTTGTTTTTGTTTTCAAGGTTAAAGACTGATTGATGTAGCCGATTTTTTCGCAATACTGTTTTTGTCCAGCCATGTTGGAGCTTGTGACTAGATCTGTTTTATTCATCTGTTGAAAAAGCAGTACACAATGGACGATTGATGAGCAAGTCATTCATTTATGTAATAAACACTCTAGGGTTTGATTTTTAACTGGTGCTGTCAATAGATTAAAATATTTAATTGTGATAAATCACATGATTGTCCATAGTTGGACAAACACAGTTGATTAATTACAAATCATTCGCACATTTTTGTCCGTTCTAAATGTATGGGGATATTTTTCACATTTTTAATACTCTTATCAACAAAAACAGTGACAGATACTGTCCGGAATATTCTCCACAATAACCGCAAAGTTACTGCATGCTCAAAAAATATGCTGAAAGGACATATGGACCTGAATGTAACATTACTTAGTAATACTACCGCAATGTGGTGCAAAGTATCCAGTGTGGTCTGCCTTTGTTGAGGAGGAGGAGGGCTCTCTTCATCAGCTTTATGCTTGACCATCAAGTGGTTTTTGAGACTCAACGTAGCTCCGGTGGTCACTCAATTCACATCGAGAGTAAATGCAGTTAACTTCGGTCTTGTCGAGAGAACAATCTGGCAGGGCTTTGAAGCTGAACAACCTCTTTATTCATTTATTTTCATGGAGGTTTGTTTCTGCTTGCCATCCACAATGTTACTACTACATAGCTTCCTGATTTCCCAAACTACAGGGCGGGCCGTGGGTCATAATTACAGAACGTGCGTGCGTTAATCGTGCATCAAACAAATTAGCGGCGTTAAGAGGAATTTGCGTTAACTCGTTATTATTGCGTTTACTTCCACAGCCCTAGTTTCAATAAATTTAATCAAATTAAAGGATAAAAACCCTGCTTCTTCGGAAATGTTTTTTTGCAATATGGCATGACTGTTTTTTCATTACGGCAATAAAATATGTATGATCATGCACAGAGCACAGGGTGTGACAGATTCTGGATTACAGCATTATTATTTCTGTATAAAACAGTTTACCACAATTAATTAACCTTGGATATCAATCTGGGTTACCTTACCTACTAATTAAAAAACCTTAAAGACCTAACACAATGCTGCCTGAGATTTGTCCACGGGGCATGGATTCTCAATTTGTCGTGCTGCTTTGAACTGTCACTATTCGACTAGTGGTGCAAAGATCATAAACCAGTAAAACTTCAGAGCACAGGATGCGACTGAGGGTGACTAAAGGGCCAGTTATACTAGAAAAGAAGTGGTTTCGCAGGACTTGTTGTCCGACGATGTCTGAATTAAATAGTGTTTATACCTAATGCAAATGGCTCCACTCGAAATAGGAGTGTCTCTCCAAGACATTTATAGTGTTGCATTAGGTTGTTAACATTTAAGGTGACAGCAATAGTTTCCGGTTTTAAAATGTTTGACCATCTGAGAAGCAGTTCTGATGGAACATACTGGCCCTTTAAGCACAGCAGAGGCCCCTCGCTGGTCTCTACACAGAGAGGCCTGTAGTCAACACTATCTTATCTCTTTAGAGGGCAAGTCTGGGCTGGTCGGCAGGAAAGCAGAGTCTCGTGGCTTCAGTGGGAACCTTCCCATACTTCTTAGAAATCTGCTGACTGTTTGCGTGAATCATGAGCCACAGATCTATTTCTCAAAGATAGATACTGTTTTGGCCCTATGTTGGACTACAGCAACTATATTTTATTTATGTCACCACTCCGCCATCAAAAAGCCAGCAACTGTAAACCGTGTCCTCATTTTGTATTTCAATGGTAATGATATGCAGTTTTCATCTAGCTTGTATCAACATGGTAATAATAACTTATGTTGGATTGACGCACATTATGTTTCTAACTTTACAAATGAGACTCCTTCCGTAGTCTCAACCAGCGTGTGTGAGAGCAAGACCTGACCTGCAGCAATGCAATCCATCAGCATTAGTCCTGCACAGTCGCCAGACTAAACACACTCTCATTACAATGGCCGTGAGTGCCTGGAGGGCACTTCCACCACATGCGTTTATTAACACAAGCAACAATGTACAATACAAAAGCAGGTAAACTGGACTCATTCAGTAAACACAGCTTCAGTGTTGCTGGTATATAATTAAAGGATTTAAATGACCTGAGCTTAAGGGGAATGACATGACAATATGATTACTACAGAACATACTGTACTGTGTAAGCCGGAGTTGCTCTAGGATGATGTCATCTCCTTCGGGCCATTGTGGATTCTCGTTGCTTGTGGAGCAGCGTCTACACATTGAAGAGAGAGAGAGAGAGAGAGAGAGAGAGAGAGAGAGAGAGAGAGAGAGAGAGAGAGAGAGAGAGAGAGAGAGAGAGAGAGAGGAACTCAGACAGGAAACTCTTCACACTTTTTTACAGAACTCAAGCAGTTGTCACTTGTATAAAGACTGGTTATGTGTTAGCCAGCCAATAAAAAGGCTCATTCTCATATCCACGTCCCTAAGTGCAATAATTGCCTCGGTGGCAAAGTATTCAGTTCCAAAATTGACTTGCATCTTACACCCACGCTGATCCTCGTGTTCCTCGTGTCTCATATTGGATACGCTCATAGTTCATATCTCCCTCGGGGGTTTCATTCTGTACATGTTGAAGTGGTGGGGTGAGTCTTTATTGGCAAGGTTGTTGAATTTGGTTATATCATCACTGGTGGAAGAAGTGGTTAGAAAAAGTATTATCATCAGCTTAATGTACTTAAAGTATGAAAAGTGACTGATTCCGCCAAATACTCTATTTTAATGGGTTATTCTTACTGATGGATAGACATGTAAGCCGTATTTAATCAGTGATGGAAAGTAACAAAGTACATTTACACAACTACTGTACTTTAATATAATTTTAAGGTTATTGTACTTGTACCTGACTATTTCGGTTTTCTACAACTTTATACTCCTACTCCACTACAATTCAGAGGAAAATATTGCACTTACTACTCCATTACATTTATTCGATAATTTTACTTACTGTACAGATTGAGACTGCAAAATATATTCAACAAATGAATTATATTATTATAATAAATAGACTTGATCCATGGGGAAAAATCCACAAGCTACCCAGTAGTAGTCTGTATGAAGTTATCTATAGAAATAGATAACAAATAGCCCCACATTTACCATCTGTAATATTAAAGTGACATCAATCCAGTACATGTTGAATACATTTATACCATTTATACACATTTAAAAAGTATATTAAATGTATACACTGTGGTATTGCTACTTTTACTTATGTACAAGATTTGAATAATTCTTCCTCCAATGCATTTCATTTTGTAGCTTGTCAAAGTTGGGCTAATTTTTACTTTTTATACTATTTTGTAGCTGAATCTGCTTCAATACATTAGAATTTAAAAACTGATCATGTTTTGAAAATAAAATTAGTATTTGCAAAGAAAATAACCATGTAGGGGGTAGTATACAGTTGGCAGGTAACTCAAACGTGTGCTTGGGTACAGTACTTGAGTAAACTCACGATTAAGTTACTTTCCACCACGAAATAGAGTAATGTTACAAGTAATGCAGCAAAATTTGATACAGGACAAGAGTGGAGTAAACTCACAATAGCGTAGAGGGCTGTTGCAAGTACAAGTGTACACAGCAGCTTCCACCTTTGATTGTGTTTGTGTGACTAACATTCCAGCACAGTACTCAAGCATCAGCTGTTAACATTCACAACAAGATACTCCAGTCTCAAGTATCCGCTAAGCATCAGACCTTGAAAGACAGAGGCCACATCAAGGGGGTCAACAAACAACCTGACACCCTGGAGATACATTTGCATTGAGTTGAGAATGTAAAGCAACAACAGGGCACAAAATGGCCCTCAGAGGCACCAAACACTTAAGTGGCAAAACGATAAGCTCCGAACTGCTGTGAGATCCTCCTCATTGTCAAAACTCTTCTTATCTAGCAAGAGAGAGACGAAGACAGCATGATCTCTGTGGAATGAGAGCGGAGCGACAGGCGGTCAGCGAAACAAATTCTGGGCCAGCTGACATAGCTCATTTTGGTATCACCTCACAGGTTAAGACAATGAAATGAGTTGCATTAACTGCCAAAAAAAGAACAAACATAAAAAGCATAAATCTTTGGATCCATAAGCTGATATTGGGTTTCACCTCGAGCCCGCAGCCTGGATAGTAAGGACTGTACTGGGAAAGACAAGGGTGGCTTTGCCTTACTTCCAGACTGCTGGAACTTGTTACATAAATTCTATGCATAGCACTATATTACCATTAAGTGACTCCACTATATGGGCTTGGAAAACACCAATTCACTGCGTGGCAATAAACATTGTAACCTGAGCACACGGACACTCAAGAATGTGTCTGTCAAGTTAAAAAGTTAATTTGCGTTTTTATATGCTTCCAACACCCCCCCCCCCCCCCCCCACTCCCCTTTCACACAACCCACCTTTAGCCCCCCCTACTACCTTCCTTTACCCATTGTGAAGCCATCAGATAGTGGCTTCCAGAAGTCCACACCTGTCTCAGGGCTATGCAGAGGAGATGGATCCATGCATTTTGAGAATCAGATAGCCTCTAGCCGGGGTTAGTATTGATCTAACGCTTCACTGGCCCTTTGTGAGAGCAGCAGCTGCTTTGGGGGGCTTTTAGATAAGCAATGCAAAGGCAATTGTTTCTCCTGAAACCCTCTTTCAATGTTCGTACATGAAAACCATTGCTTAATTCAACACTCCATCGCTCTGGAATAAAATGTCCTCTCCCCTGACACAAAAAAAGAAGCAAATAAGCATTAAAACATGTGCCTTTGGGGCATTGGAAAGTGCACAGTATTAGAAATCACACAGTGATAATGCAGCTCTCTGGATTTTCACTGTTTAATCATATGTAATCTCTAGAGTGAAAATGAAATGGAAGCACAACATGTTTCAGTATCCCGCAACCCTCTCTCAGTCACCGAATGAGGCAGTTGGGGGTGGTGTGGAAGGGAGAGGGGGTGTATTACTGCTGCATTTGTGTGAGGCAGACATGGCAATGAGACCCTCCCTAAGATGACTCATAGGCTGTATGGGCTGACACCAGCACCTCATTCACAGCCAATAATGAGACATGCTAATGAGCAGGACAGCCACCCTGCATGCTCATCATTAAGCGGTCTTGTGATTCATGTCCAGCATGAAACCATCATATAAAGAGATAAGACTGGCTGGGGCAGGCTAGGGTGAGATATGTATAGACGAGGGGCAAATCGGCAAAAAAAAAAAGAGGTGTGAGTACCATACTGCAGCTAACCCTATCATTTTTATATGACTGATCAATATTTAATAAATTATTTGATTATGGAATAATTACCCTTTTTGGAAAATCAGAACAACATTTTATTTAGCTCTCTTCTTCCATGGTGGAATATCAATCTTACATGGACAATTTCCTAGAATTCTACACATAAGTGTTGGCAAATTATTCATATGATACCATGCTATCAGTTCATTTGAAATAACCACCTCTACCCGTGCCTGCACTGATCAGAAGATCAAATAGCACTCAAATGAATCCATCAGGAAAGAAACAGGCTGACAGTAAAACATGCAAGTGCATACGCCAACCTCCCGAGACTGCTTTTCCGACACATATATCTGATAAGGCTTAATCAGCACAGGGTGGTCATGATAAAGCATTTCAGCCCTATCTCTGTCTGAGAGAGACACACAGACAGGGTTTTGCCTCTCTGCTCCAAGGGTGGAAAGGCAAGAGCCCCTCTCATCTCATCTCTCATCGTTTCTCTACCTCAGACTGCTTCAGTCTCCTTAGCCTTGTCTTCTTTCCCCCTGTGTACCTCTTTTTCCTTTTCTTTCTCCCCTGCCATCCTCTCTCTGCCTCTCCAGCCGCTTCTCTCTGTATCAGTAGAGACACTTCTTAAGCCCCAGCTGGGGAAAATACGGTGGCTTGGTGGGGGGAGGGTTTCAAAAGGGTAAGTGATTGCCCTCTAGGGGACGAAGCAGAGAGAAAAAAGCAGGACGCCTTATCGCCCCAGCCTCCAATAGCACTGCTGGCTACCACCCAGAGCCAGAGGGAGGGGGATAGGGCGGAGGGGGTGCAGGAGACGCCAGCTAGATGCTACACTGCCTCTTGACACAGCAAACTCAGCAGGGAGCCTTCCATCTATGCCTGCCTGTATGGGCTAAACTCAAAGGCTGCCCAGCCAAATGTTCCCATCTGAGTTATATGAGTGTTATTGCTTTGCTTGCATGCTTTGTATTGTACTACATGCGCATTAATCCAAATGGATAAGAAATCATAGCAGATGTTTCTATTTTAAGATTCTATTTTTCTTTTTGTTGCTGTTTTTGTAGGGAACTGTAACTGCTATTTTATATAAATGATTAGGGCTTCCTGGAAGCAACATTTGATTGTGTTTATGGGATGCTACTGGTGTGATTTGGGTGGTCACACAATACAAACAAGAGCTATAAAGCGAAATGTACTACTGACCCATTCCTTCCTTCTAATGCAGCATTGAAACATGAAAGAAATCACGGCAAAACAACAACAACAAAAGCAACACTTAGTCGCGCAGAGGTATCTCTGAAATGCATGAGGTTATACTAAAATTAGTGATAACATCAAGTCTTCCTCTAAAGCCATTACCAGCTGGTAAAATGCATCCTTCTACAGCAGACACGCAAGCAGACAGGCATGGGCAGGCGCACCGACGCACCCACGCGCCTGCAACAGTGTCCAAGCGCCACCTTCAGTATCCAACCTGAGGGAAGGAAAAAAAAAAGAACCAAATAATCACATAACCTACATCTTTTCCTCCAGACACATCTGCAAAGAGTGCCTGCATGTTTGTGTTAAGAATAAAATGTTCTCGTACGTGCTTTCTTCCTTTACTTTCAAAAATAAGGGAATCTACCTTATAGTCTCATGTGCGCTTTGGTGCGTGATGAGCGTCTCAGGAGCGCATAGTGCTAACTGTGTGTTTAATATGCCTGTCTCGCCCGGCGTGTTGCCCCAGACACTGTGTACCACAAATCCCCACCTCCACTCCAATGAGAGCTCGGGAGGGAGGAATAAAAGGGTTAAGGGGAGTCTTGGATGGAGTCTGCTGGGCGGAGTGGAAGGGACCTGATTGGACGACTGCCTGTGACGCAGGGGACATGAAAAAGCTGATAACTAGTTAAGAAGGCAGTTTGTAACTCTGGAAAAAGAGTGCAGAGCTTGAGACATACATAACGCAGTGGACGTAGACGAACCGGCGCAAACACAAGAGCTCAGCCGTCTTGGCAGAGTGGAGGGCTGATAGATACCGAAGCGTCCGGACACAAAGTGACTTGAAACAGAGGACAATGGTGCAGCACACAGACAACAGTGAGACGGACGGCAGCATGTCCAGAGAGGCTACCGATTCGGAGGAGAGTGAATTTATGGCATGTAGCCCCGTAGCGATAAACCCGGACTGGTGCAAGACAGCCACCGGTCACATCAAGAGACCAATGAACGCGTTTATGGTCTGGTCCAAAATCGAGAGGAGAAAGATAATGGAGCAGTCACCGGACATGCACAACGCGGAGATTTCCAAGCGCCTTGGGAAGAGGTGGAAGATGCTCAAGGACAGCGAAAAGATCCCGTTTATCAGAGAAGCCGAGAGGCTGCGGCTAAAACACATGGCTGACTACCCCGACTACAAGTACAGACCCAAGAAAAAACCAAAGCTCGACAGTTCAAAATCATCAGCACCGTCTCCGGAGAAGTGCGGTAAAATTGCAAAGACGCCCAGCAAGAAGTGTTCAAAGATGAAGACTAAGAGCGGCTCCAAGTCTTCTCACGGCTACGGGGAGGACTGCGTGTTCCCCAGCTTAAAAGTTACGAAGACTGTGAAAAGTGAGCTCACCGATGAGGACGACGACGACGAGTACGAAGAGGACTACCGGATGGGGATTAAAGTGGGGGACGAGGAGCGCCTGAGGCCGTACAATGTAGCCAAAGTTCCCGCGAGCCCAACTTTGAGCTCCTCGGCCGAGTCCGAGGGGACGAGCATGTACGAAGAAGTACGGAACAACAACAACAGACTCTTTTACAATATCAAAAACATTACCAAGCAGAGCACATTGCACGCTGCTTCTGTCTCACCAGCATCCTCCAGGTCGGTCTCCACATCCTCCTCCTCCTCCAGCAGCAGCAGCTCCTCTTCCGGCGAGGACGCGGACGATTTGCTGTTTGACTTTAGTTTGAATTTCGCCCCCAGCGCCCCAGGCTCGGAGCTGGGCAACCCCAATTCAGGAAACCTCTCACTGTCTCTTGTGGATAAGGACCTGGACTCTTTCAGTGAGGGCAGCCTGGGCTCTCACTTTGAATTCCCAGACTATTGCACGCCAGAACTCAGTGAGATGATTGCCGGGGACTGGCTGGAGGCGAACTTTTCCGACCTGGTCTTCACATACTGAATTGAGAGAGAAAAAAAGTTCCTCTAGTAATAACAGAGAAGGGAGAAAGTAAATTATATATGTGTCCTGGTCAAGTTGTCCCTATAGCCCTGCCTCCTTTGGGTTTTTTTTCTGAAGGGTCCTGGAGGGAGGTGGAGGACCAGGAGGCGAGGTGAGGTTTGAGGAATGAGATGCTTATGAAGCCGGTAGCAAAAAAACAAAACAAAACAAAAAAACAGCAAAGTCTGCAGACGTTTTTTTTTCTGGCAGCATGACAGGGTTTTATGGATTTTTTTCCCGTAGGTCTGCATTTACAGTTCAGCTTAAACGGACCACAAAGGGAAAAATACGTGAACTTCTATGCATCTTATCCTCTTAAAAACATAAAACTGCAGGGAGCTTCAAACGGACTGTGGACTGACTCAAAGCAAATCTGTGAACTGACAATTGTTCAGGATGTTACTTTACAACGGTTTATGTAATTTCTAAATGCCGCAAATGTTTGTTTGTTTTTTGTAACTGATTCAGTTTACCTCCTGGTTTGGTAAATTAAGCAGCCTAAACCTCTGCAGAATACAGGTGTGGAGGAAACATTTTGATACATAACAGACCTCATCTTTTTAAAAGAAAAAGTAAGATATTTTCAGGCATATTTTTGTACAGTTAAAAAGGGAATGTTCTTACTGTGCTTTCAGTGAGTTTCAGGCACTTCTTCCCTTTATCATTTGTTTTTAGCATGCAAGGGAGTCCTGGTTTTAAGGATTAAGTTAAATTAAAACTTGCATCAAAAATGCCTTGTGATTTCAAACTAGGTTTTGTACAGTTGTAGAGCAGATTTGTTGAGTATTTGTAGACGATACAATGGCATCATGGGGAACACATACCTCAGAGCTGGAACTAGTTTCAAGATTGTATATGTACTGTAATATAGTAAAGTTAGGAGTTTATGTATATCATACTCGTGATATGTGGATGGGTCCCAATCGCAGGTGTGAAACTGGATTTTGGTATTTTTTATGGCACATACTGTTTTTCCCCCTTCTCATTTTTTTGTGCAATATATACTCTTAAGATACAGACCATCAACAATTGTAGCAAGTGATGGAAAAACAGACTTGTGCACTGTCAACATCATTTCATGTTATGATGCTGAAAGCCTGTCCAGGCAGAAAAATAAACAAATCAGCTGGAACTGATACAAAACAATATAATATGGCCTCATGGTGTGATGCATACTATATTAACAGATTAATATCACAATTTGAATGTAATTTGATTCATAATAGGCATATCTGACACCAAACAGAATCTGACTGAAAATTAGGGAAAAACAGAGTTCTGCAGAAGGGCATAGTCTGATACAGTGGTGGTCTGGCATTAGTTTAACAAGCAAGCAAAAAAGAACATTCCATAGTCCTGTTTCATGAAATGAAACTTATTTTAAAACTGAAGACTGCCTTCTTTTTTTAAAACATTAACCATAAACCTGTATTTTTTATTTCTTGCACTTAAAAAAGCAGATATTGTTTATTTTTATGTGGGTCTTACATATGAAGTTTGTTTGATAAAAAGATTTTGGAATATGACCTAATTATATGCCAAGACATTTTTGTTGGAAGTTCTAGGCAGTAGTTACTTCACATTCCAAGTGTGAATCTGTCTTTGACTCATCTTTTAATAAATAAGTACCTACCACCATCGACTGTCCTTTCAGTTTGTGAATATATGTACACAAATGTGTTATTTGTTGCGTTTGCAAAGGATGTGATGACAGAATGATGCCTATTTTGTATGTAGGCTGATACTCTGACATGGATTGGCTCAAACTAACATGTGAATTCACATTTAATAAAAAGGAAAAAAGGAAACTTTTAAACTGCAGTGTTGAGGTGCTTTACTCTCCTTGTTTTTGCTGAACTTTCTTTTCACACCTCTCTCAAAACAGACACTGCGGCTTTAAGAAATTGAATTTGCCCGCTTGCCTGCTCCACGCGATGTGATTGGTGGGCTTGGTGGTCCCCTTGGAGACGAGCTGGAAACAGGAGCCGCTCCTCACAGTGTGTGGGGGCTCTGTCTGTCTGGCTTCCATTCAGAAAAGTAGCACTTTAGCCAGCACAAAACGGCTTGAGAGCTGTGCGAACAGAGGGCTGAAAAATGTCTGAATGTAACATATGTTCACTTAGGAATAAACAATGACACTTATTCAGGACGGAAACTGTTAAATCTCTGACAAAGTGCAGGGTCTTCTTCAGAAACAAAATGTTAGCCCTAAAGTTTTGTCTTAAAGTCTACTAATCCTTCATGTCAGTAGTAAAATGTGTAAGGGGAACAGGGGTAATAGGATAGTAATTATGCTTAAAAATAATTATTCCAGAGGTTGTCGGTTGCAGTCCTTGAGTATCACAGCTCTTCTCTGTTACTCCTTAGTGTCTTATTTCCTACTGAGACTACAGAGAAATAAAAGTAAATAGCTAGTAGGTCACAAAACGAGTAGGGATGTGGTACTGGATGACAAGGACTGAGAACCCCTAAAGTAATCAAAAGAAAAACATAAATAAGTGGGTAGAATACAGTGCTGAAAGCAGGACAGATACACTAATACATATATTTGCGATCCTACTTGATTTTGCACCTCCACAGCTGGTTGTGTTATGACTCACACTGAGCTAGAAGAATGTTGTGACAGGCACAACTACTCATAGTAAGTACTCTGATTTGAAAGTCGGAGAAAAGATGAACAATAGCACAGCACATCCCAGCCACATATGATGTCATGTAAAATACAATTAGCATAACAAACCGTTCATTTAAAGTGATAACATCAGATGCAGCCTTTTGTCTCCTCTAAGGCCTACTTAGAGAGACCCACCTCTCACAGATCATATATAAAGAACCAGAGGCCACTGAGAGATTTGTGTTCATTACAGCAAGAGAATCTAATGATGAATATTTGCCATGCATGGCTGCACAGGTACTAGCCCCCCCATTAAGTCCGTTTGCAAATCTGTAATAAAACATTTATCTAGCTATTACTTTACCTGACCTATTGGTCAAAGTTGCTAATGGGTTCCAGGGCTATTCCCAATAGAATCTCAACATTGATTTTGTGTTCCTCTGAAATATCTGTTCAGGGCTAATGCCACCGGTACATGTTGAAATGAAATTAGTGACCCGTTGAAATTTCCTTCTATTTCCTCCTTAAATAAATAAATTGAAATCTAGAATGCTCCGGAGACGCTGAGTGAGATAGCGTCCTCCAAGGAAACCAACGGGGTGGGGGGCTACAAAAGAAAGTAATTTCCAATCCCTTGAGTGTTTAAATCATTCATATAACCCAGGATGTCACAGTCAAATGCTGTACGTGACACCTATACAAAGACCCCTGCCACGGAACTGAAAGCTGGAGGTTTATCTCCCGGGATTGCAAGTTGCTTAAATTTGTTATCTAAAAAAAAATGTCAATGTGCTCGAAGATAAAACCGGTCAATCTGTGCCCGGTCTCTGTCTAAGTTTACTGACTGTAAATCCAGTATTAATAAGACCAGTTATATATTTTTTTTCTCTGCACTGACTATACCCCTGTAAGCTCTGTTGCATTACATCACTGCTTAGCTTATGCCGCTGCGCAGTAAGAGTCCATGTTGTGTCATCGTTGATCCACATGTGCTCCTCTTCTCCCAGTGGGAGGGTGTCTAATATTGCTTTGGGAATACTGATATATGCTCTCCAATGCGGGCGGTTTCATAACAACAATAACAGCACCGCTTGCCTAAATTTAAACCTGTTTACTGTCCATTAATTGACGAGTGGGCAGGATTTATGGTATCCACTCCAGATTTGTCTGTCTGAGATCAGGATGGTGTTGACACCAAGCCCCTCTCCTGCTCTGTTACACAAGCATGTCATGCTGTTAGGCACTGCCAGCGTTTTACAGATCCTGCGAGCAGTATGACAGAGTATTGAAATGACACACTGGCAGTTGGTCTCCTGTGCAACAGTGAGTCCTGTGCTTTGATCCAAACAAGAAAAAAGAACCATTTTGGAGCATAAAACGAATGAATGTATTATCTTATGAATCCAGATGAGAAACTACATTATTAATTCCCGGATGCCTGTCGATATAATGACCTTATAAGTACTTATTCCTAATGTTGTGTCGTTTGCTAGTTGATAGGAGAATTTGTCTGGAAAATTGCCTGCCTGAGCAACAGTCCAGTCCCTGTGTCCTCTACTCCAGTCTTGGCCTGGGGCGACTCCTGCTGCTGTTGATGGCTATCCATTTGCTCTGCCCTCCCAGTGTATGGAAGGGAGGCAGAGAGGGAGCATCGGCCCCATCTGCCGCACTGATATTTACTATCCCTTCACATTTGTGAGAGGGGGGTGGCGGCAAATGCCCAATTCCCTCATGGTGTTTTAGCACTCTGGCAGTTACACCCATATGCACACCCACATCGTACAGGAGTGAATGTGAGAAAAGAGGCAAATTAATGGGGAAAAAAGTCCTGTTCATATAAACCAGAGTTTAAACTCAGATTTAACCTGATGTGGCCTGGATACAAAACAGGCGGTGTAACAGATAATAAGTGTGTAGCTGGAAGCAAGTAACCCGCACGGTCTGCTGCTGCCTAATTTACCATTCACAACTTCATTGCAGTTTTTCATTATTTAGCAAAGGCAATGAGACATTGAAAAGAAGTTTTGGGGAGCCGCTGTGCTGAAAGCAGACACAGCAGGTTGTCAAGAGCAGTTTAAGCTGGCGGTGCTATTGTCTCGTCGACACAAACAAACAGTTCAATCACTCCTCCCAGAATATGTTCTGACACTAGGTAAGAACTCATTGGTAGAAAGGTCACTTTTTTTGTGTGGGGAGCTGCTGGAGGTCGTGCATCAGTCATGTGAATTATCTGTTGAGAGGGCAGGAACTCGGTTGCACACCTGCTTTCCTTTTCAAACCCAAGCTCTAGAGTATTCTATTAATTAAATTGAGTGTTCTGGGCGACATTTTGCAGGTTTGGGGTTCAAGATGTGCTATATGCACCACTCAATGTGTGGGATAAAATAAATTGAGCCTTTCAGGTTTTAAAAAGGCCACAATAATGGGCTCAGTGTAATTAGAGCCAACTTGTAATGACATCTAGCTCTGTTTAGAGAGCAAAACCGCAAGTTGGTTGGCCTGATTGCGGTCAGTTTAGGATTTACATAACCTTGTTTGGAATTAATTATAACTCTATGCTAGATATTTATTTTAAAGCTTATGGCAGCTGTGGGAGCCCCTTGCACTTTCCAATAAAAAAGGGCATAAGCCCACTGTTAGTCCAATGGGGTCATATTGGTTCATAATGTATGCATTATGTCAGTGGTAAATCACATTTTAATCCATATTAGAGTATGAGAGTGTGTGTTTTTATCAAGTTACATTGATTTGGTTTATTTTTTATGGCTTTAGATAATCCAGTAGTCCATATGTGTTTATATGTGGTTGTTGACCAGATACTGTTGCTGCCCTCTAATCAAATTGAGTGTAATATTGTGTATTATTAGAGCTCACTGCCCTCTTATTACATGGATGTATCTGTTGAGTAGAGTCTGTTTGGCTCATTGCCCAGATGCATGGATTTGAGACCACAGTGTTTACCCCTTCCCCTGTTTTTGGAGTCAGGGATTGTGGGTTTGTGAGTTTGTGCATGTGTCTGTTTGAGAGCTCATATCATTGTGTTTGTTGCGGGGGCTAGTGAGATGCAGAAACATAGCCGTTACCGAGCAGAGTTGTTGTAGGAATGACGTACAGGCCAAACTGGAAATTAGCAGCACCCTGGTTCCCTCAATAGAAAGAAACCAAAACTCTGGCACTCACAGATGAAGTCCTCATTTATTATGGGCAAAAAAGACCATGTTTCCGCTAAAAAGACAATGCCAATGATGTCTTATTATAGCTGAAACACGTCTGTTTTTGCCCACAACAAATGAGGACTTCATCTGTGAGTGCCAGCGTTTTGGTGTCTTTGATTTTCTCCACGACCGATACACGATTCAAGTTTTGTAGCTGTGAGGGCTACTTCACAAATGAACACCACTTTTATGATTTTTGAAGTGCAAATGCAATCACAAGAAGTTAAAAAAAAAAGCTAACATCAGGCTATAAACCAACTACTGAATGGTCGCATGACAACAACGTCACCACCGCTATAGCTTCCAACTGATTTTGCATGTTTGACAACCTCTGCAGTCTCATTTATCATTTGTTAACACCCACCTTTTTCAGGACGTATAAACATCTAAATTCAAGACTGGGGTATTTCCAGACGTATTTTATACCATAGAACAAATTCTAAAATATTAAGCTACAGACCTACAGTAGTTTAAGACATCTAACCAAAAAGCAATCGAAAAAAAACTTGACTTCTGCAAAACTGCTAACTAATTTCAGAATTTTAGGACTCATTCTTGCAGCACTCTGTTGAGCATGCTGGTTCTGATCATGGCGCATACTGCATGGTTTTGTAGTTGTAATAAAACTTGGTTAAGCAGAGGTATCCTTCTCCCCTGCAAGTCTTCAATTTAATGATACCAACAACAGACATTCATGACCCCCTACCTACCCACTCCGGGATTAAGTCAGGCAGTAATCTAGATTCAAAACTGCAGCTCAAAGGGAGCCCATGCAATTTCCCCTTAAAGCTAGAGCAGAGCCAGCAGTTGGTCATTCATATGCATCTGAAATCTAATACTCTGCTGCTGTGCCCCTCAGTGGCCCCACCTTTCCTGACTCACCAGTGAACCTCGACTCCTCCTATGCACTCTGAGCATTATACACTCTGTTTCCTCCCTCTCTCTTTCTCTCTTTCTTGCCCTCCCCTCTCTCCCCATTATTTGCATGTTACCCAGGTTACAGTGTCAGGGCACCCCCTCACAGTTAGACTCGACGCAGGGTCTCATTTGATAGTCTTTGCTGCTTCAGTAAATAATTAGCACACTGAATCATCTGGGGCCCGATACAGGAAGCACGGCTTGCTTACCAGGGGGGCTAAGGTTCTAATGATTGCTATCCTGCAAGGTTTTTGATAGCAGGCCCCCTGCCTCCTCCTCAACACAGCCTATGTGAAAAACATAACCCGTCTAGAATTGATGAATGTGAATGTGGATGGAGTTTAACAGACTTGATTTACATTCTGAGACTTTTTGAGCAGTTACTCTGTAATGGTATGCCCTGTAAGTCTGTGTTTGTGATGAAAAACTGATGAGAGGAATTCTTGAACACAGATCTTTTTTGTTGATTTGGACTATAGAACTAAATGCTATTATGTTCTGCTATCAGTCAAGTTGAAATGTTGATATACATATCTGGTCAACGAGACAATGAAAAACATACTGTGTAATGAATTATATGTTGAGCAAATCATAACACCAGTTTACAGCTCTGGTCTTCTGAATAATGTTGTACTTCTGGTGAAGCAATACATATTTTACCAAACCAGAAACATCAAATGACTGCCAAATGGATGTTTGACCTCACTGATTAGCAAAGGAGACACTCAGACAAAGTAATGCTCTCTCAGGATAGCATCTATAAAATGACAACTCCTGCCAAAAAGCCCATTAACTGCATGTAGATTTTAATGGCTCTGTCCAACTATAGATGCAGAGACAACTTCAGATGTTATTGTAAGAGATGGAGAGACTAAATGAAAATGTGCCAAGAGCTGAGTGGGACTCAAAAAACTCCCCTCCCCCTATGCCCTCCAGTGCATGTTGAACTCCCCAAAAAAAGGGCAAAACGAATCATGCTCTTGAATAATTCATATGTATGTGGATGAACAATACATATGCATCATGCTGAATCTACTGTATATCCATTATGGTGAAATGTAATGTTCGTGAAAAATATAGCACAGAGATAGCTGCATCTTGAAGCTTGTTGGGGCACAGGCAAGTACATCTGTATTTCTGGGAGTCAAGCACACAGTTGGCAGTTCCCATCTCCTCCCAACGGGATTCGTAGGTTGATTTTATTGTCTCTGGAGCGTCCCCACCACACAGATTTTGAAACCTAAACCAGAGGAACATGTGGCCTGGTCAAAGCGACAACCAACATGCAGTGTAGAGACACATTTTACAGGCTACTGCCACATATGTGGCGCACACAGCCTCTGTGGGAGGTTCTGGGTGGTTGTAGATTGTTTGTAGCCGGTGGGGACTGGAGCTATAGTGTCTGAGGAGATGTGACATGTAGCCCCACTTCTCACCAGTGATACACACAAACACTGCTGACACACAAACACACACACACACACACACACACACACACACTTGCATTCTCTCTGCTTCTCTCCTGGCTGGTCAGAGTTATTCATTTCGTTGAGCACCTCAGCCGTCAGCAGAGAAATGCTGTCACTGGGTCATTACAAATACCCACAGGCGGTTGAGAAGGTCCTCACAGATACAGGAGACAAACGTGGGCCTGCATGCCACTGCCTGAGGGCTGCTGTTTGATGGTGTTCTGAATGACCTACATTTCCCTCCTTCAGATATTGGACCTGATGAAATCACGGATCGCTAATCCAAGACCCTACAGAATGAAGTAATTTGCCATGTTGATTTAACATATTCAAAACATATAGTTTATTCCATTTTTATTATTCTACTCACTAATTATTGTTATATCATAATTATTTGTGAGTAGTATTTTTTTCTTTCAAACTTGTTTAAATGTATGTTTTAGTTGTATTGTCTGCCGCATCCTCAAATAATAATGAACAGTGAATAATGAACTTAATTGAATTATCGTCAATTACTTTTTTTACATTGTTATGTTTTGCTCGATATGACGACTTGGATCAGCAATCCTGTTAAAGGTACAGGTTATGAGGTCTTGCTTCTAAGAACATAGATATAAAATATATAAAAATTAACGTTGTCTCTGTGACGTCACCCATAGGTTTCTGAAGAGCTATAGTGAAGTTCAAAGCGGGCAGATCGGGTTGCCGCCATCTAACGCCAAGCTCATCCAAAATTGAGCAAAGTGGAGGAGTGTGGCTGTAAACATGCTTATTTCTCCTGTGAAGTTGGGCATTTTAACATGGGGCTCTGTGGGGATTCACTTGCTTTGCTTTCACCAGCCTCAAGTGGCCACTCGTAGAACTGCAGTATTTGGCACTTCTGGGTCGTCACACATTTTTTACTTTACTAAGAAACTGCAGGTTATAACTGGTTTTAAATTATCCTGTAGGGATGCAGATATATTTTGTAGATCTGCCATAACCATAAATAAATAAGTAAATATCTAAATAAACCACTCAATAACTATGGTGAAGGAAGCATTGTACAAGGCAGTGAACAACACATTTGCATCCCTCAGGGGTGAATGTGTATAACTGATATCCCTTTCATACTCACATGATGTATGGCATATATTAGACTACAGGTTCAATCTACATTTAATCATTTACACCAGACTCAAAGTACTAGGTCATTGGTGTTCATACAAGACCCAAGCTTGTAGCCGTACTTCCGTTCCTGCCTGTATGTAGCTCACCTCTGTGGCAGGATGGTCGTACGCTATTTTTACTGAGTGGTGAGATGAGGGACACAACTGTGATCAAAAGAGGAGTGCTCATTGATTTTCAAAACCACACATTATGCTGCAAATATATATCAAAGGGAACTACCTGCATGGCCTCTGTGATATGCTCAGCATGATTTAAACATGCTAAGGCCATGTTTAAGCCTCAAGCTAACACATTTTAACTTTGAGTAACGAGGTGTTACTGCCTGCATGTCTGCACATGGGAGCCACTGAGTTAAAATAAATAAATAAATCAAAATCGGTATAAAGGGAAGAAGAGAGAGTAATACAAGGAATTGTGCCACTGTGATTTGATTAATTATTAAACTTAGATTTCTTAATTAGACAGGGTAATCCAGTAATTAACATGAAGACCAGCTGGCTGTCACAGTTTATTATTGAAACATATAATCCCACTTCCAGTATTAGTGTGAGCTGCAAGTTCCCCTCTCATAAAAACTCACTAATAATCCCATTAGCTCTTACTACAGAAACTATACTCATCTTTTAAGCGCAAGCCTCAACCGTGTAATTGCTGTACATTTAAAGCAATTTGGTCAGTGGCGACAGAAACCTGCTTACTGCTGAAAAGTTAATGACACTGAAAGCCAATACTATACCCCAACCACTTAGTCCTACCGTTTGACAGAATTTGTCATTACACAGTTCCTTACTCAAAAACTGGAATTTTACATTTCCCACATTTGCTCTTAACGCAAAAAAAAGAAAGTGTTACCCATCTATGTCAGGGTCTGGCAGTCATGCATTATTACACTGCAAGAGCCAAACGTGGATTGTCCATGAAGGTAATACCACAGTGGAGGAGTCGACAGTGATTGGCAACAGAGATGTGTTCAAATTGTGTTTAAAGAGAGATACAAGGCATCAAAGTGATTGAATGGTCACAATATCAGATTTAGTTGTTTTTGTCCAATTTCAATCAGGCAGCCGGCTTGTTCCTGTCATGACAGAATCCCCTAGCACAGTGGAATTGCGTGACTGATATCTCATACACTGGATTTCTCACTTCAGTGCACCCTAGAATCCAACCTGCCCAACACTACCACCCCCACAGACACTTCCTCACACTGCTCCTGCAACTCCAACCCCCAACCTCATCCATCCAGACTAAACCACCTTTATGGCCATATTTCTGTAAAGTTCGCTGCCTTGATTTGCTTTGGCATTCCTGTCCTTATTCATCCAGTGGGGCTGTGAGCTGGAATAATTAGGAGAATGCCATAAGGCCCCTGCCTCCTGACAAGTGATCAACAAACAATGATTTATGAGGCCATCTTGTATCAGGGGATGACCATTGATTTAAACACACAAAGAAAACATGCATATACACACATACACACACACACACACACACACGCACACACACACACACACACACACACACACATGCATGGACACAAATTCTTGACACAGATGACCATATGCATAAATCAGATTCAATGTCTCTCCATTTTCAGGTGGCATTGTTTTATGCTGACCTATCCTATTTATCATTCACTTTAATAAACACCGAAACTCACAAGCCCACGACTTGATATGGATGTGACGAGCAATCTCATTGGGAGTATTGTGCACTGTTTAAAATCCCTTGAATGCGAACCTTCTGCAAATCAATTTTGTCGCTCTTTTACTTCATAGATGCTGATTCCACATATTTTCTAGCCGTTGTTTTAAGTATTGATTGTCACACAGGCCTGGAAAGAAACGCAACAACGATGCAATGTCTGTGTCTTCGGAATGAGTCCAGTATATCACTTTGGCCTGTCTGTTGTTTTGGTATGCCTAGGTAAGTTTTCTTGACAGACAACATGCACACTGTGTTTTATTACCCTCCGCCAGCTGCAGGGTCATTACACATTGCTCTTCCTGTGAAATCGTAGGATCATATTTCCATGTGTACTGGAAAGCGGCGGCTTCAGATACTGATTAATGAGTAATGAAATGGCTTTTAGTTATTACAGGATGAAAATATTAATATGAGAGATGCTGAGTGAGAAGAAGGGCGCCTTTATTATGTTACCAGTCTGTTCCATCATCTCATAGATCTGTCATAGGTTCATGGCGTCAAAGAGATTAAGAAGCCATATTAGTCATCAAACGCTAAGTGATCCTGTTCCTATTAGAATGGTTGCAGGCTGTCACCATCATATAAGACTCCTTTTAGCACTCAATAAATCTAAGTCTGCATTCATTTTGTGCTTATGATATGCTGCCCTTGGCAAAAAAATCCCAAATTGTTTACTTTATATTCAATAATAAATACATTTAATTCATATTAATTAATTTAGTGCTGCCAAGCATTGCAGTGGGAAATAATTATTTTTCTACAAGTATAAGAAACATGTTAAGTGCCTTAGAGACATACGACAAAGCAGGGATGAACTCTGCATTATTGTCTTTCCTTACCACAGATTGATTGCCACTGCAGTCAGGTCGATATGTGTCTTAACATGATGTTAATAAGGTGACTGGACTGACTGTCTATACCACAATACCAAAGAGCGTGATGACGCAGAGGTGTATGTGTGAGAAAGTTCACAAGAGAGAGATAGTCTCCAGGCCGAATGCCGTCTCTCATCCTTTGTCCTCCTCTGGTGCGGGATCATATGAATGGGCACCATTATGGCCGTTGCAATTACACTGCTGTTAGTGATTGTTGTTGGTCAGAGGCAGCAGATCAAAAGGAGTGGATCCATATTGATTAACTGCCATTGTAAGGGAATGACCAAGTGGAGCGCTCACACAGTGGCAGAACCTACGCTCTGTATGCCATGATTGACTCCTCCTCTGCTTTAACTTGCACTGTGGCGCTGAAATAACTGAGCACGCAGCATGAATCTAGTATTAGAGATTCACGTGCAACACCCCACATCTTCCTCTCAGCGCTTACTTAAAGCCTGCGGATGATTGAGAGGCCTCTGGTGTCTCCCTGCTCTACGTGGATAAGCAGTTGTCATAGGAAAACATCAATACTTGAATGGATAGACAGTTTTATCCATTGATTAAACACTGAGTGAATGCACCAGTACTCACCCTTTGCAAAGACCGACGTCCACGCCAGTAACTACCCCTCCTTCATATTTGTGATTTAGGGTACATTTGTGCAATGATCTCTAAGTGTGGTGTCATTCCGTTACCTCCCCATATCTGCGACAGAATAATCGATAACTTAATTTGAGCTCAGCTTCAGTGTGGATGGAGAGTTGTAGTAGAGAGTTGTCGGGACAGTGGCGTTTTATATTGTTGCACCGAGGTCAAGAATTATGGTTTGACAGGTCAAAAATTGCCACTTGGAAAGTTCCAATCAATCACAATTTTTAACATTGTAAAGTCAACAGTATTTTTGGTCATAAGTTAGGCTTTTCAGCAGTTTAACAGTTTAACATAGGAATGCTCAATCAGATTATACTCCAGTGCTTCAATTAAGATTATTTTGTATGTTTGCATGGAGACAAAATCCAACAAAAACTCAATAATCCTGTAATGGCATTGACTGTATTTATGCAACATTTAAAATCCTAATAATGCAAAGACAGAAGGACAGGGTCTGACTGACACTTTGCTCTCCTGCAGCGCCTGGTTAAATAGGACTCTTATTATGGTAGGGATCTCATTCAGATGGTCATTAGACAATCAAATGAAAATAATCTGCCTGGATCTCAATTACGGGGAAGCCAATTCTCCTGGTGCGCCGATGGCCTTTCAGAGAGGTACTGAGCCTTACCAGGTGTGTTGCTCTTACACTGATTGCTCATTTGTGCCCGGGAGATCTCACTATGTGTGAATGCCCTTTATGATGGCAGAGGAAAATGCCAGTGGGAAAAGTATTGTATGAATATCGAGTGGAAAGGGTAAAACAAGCACAATTGTTTTCTGGATTTCATTCATGGCTATTGTCATTCAGAGGCTCTCAGTAAACATTCCTTACTTAACCATTTGCTGTCAGTATCAGAATCTATATTCAAAGTCATATCTCATAGGATTTGTGTTCGGTTTTGATACATTATATTACTTTAATCACATTTTTACATGCTCTGAAGTCTTTTTTTATGATATATATGCACCAGCTACTGGAAGCCAAAAGTAACTCAAATGCCCTCAACAGTCTTTAGCATGTTGTTTTCAAGGGCGTCCATTTGCTCGGTCCTAGGCCAAAACAGCAGTGGCCGTTGCCCTCAGCATTAACCCCCGCTGGCTTCTAGAGGTTAAAACCCCTCTCTTGATTTACAACAGGCAGTGGACACAGCAGCCATTAAAATGATGTAAATTTGGGCTGTTTGTAGAGAGAGAGGTGCATGAACTCAGTGACAGACCACCCACTCTCTCTCCCTCAAACAACACTCTCCATGGCCGTGGCTCACAAATCAAGGGGGAGCTTTCATTTGGGGAAGGTCACAGACCTTTTTATCACCTCCTTAAGACACCCTTTGGAGCCATCTCTTATGTTGCACAACTGGATGCAGGACATCCCTTCGGTGTGCGGCTATGGACATCGGCCTCAAACCAATGAATTATGGCTTTTGCTAAATGAAAATGTGGCGTAGAGACATAATTCAAATTCTGTCAAACTACCCCTTTATATTTAAAGTTACCTAAGATAGCTTCCTTTGCTTATAATTAAATTCTTTCATGTCACCAATCAACTCAGCATTTACATTTACCCCCCAAACAGTGCGCGCACAAGGTTTGAACATCCTTGACATCTGCCTCTTGGCTCAAATGTGATGGATGGATTAAATGTCACCTATGCCCTGGGTGTTTCCGTCAGTTTCTGTATGGGTATTGTTGTGTATGCGCTTGTGTTGTTTGTTTCCGTCAGATGTTAGTGTTGTGTCTGTCAGTCTTGCCGGTGCCTCTGCCTCTCTTGTCCCGACGTGCTCTGATGCATCCTGCGGCATTTGGCACCTTCTCAAGTCCCCTCCTCTTTTGCCACACACACACACACACACACACACACACACACACACACACACACACACACGCACACACACACACACACACACACACACACACACACACACACACACACACACACACACACACACACACACACACACACATACACATACACACACACACACACACACACACACGCACACGCACACAAACACAAACACATCCACAATTAGCCAAGATAAGCTGGGATTCTGTGACTTCCTGTAGATTCCTCTTCAGATAAGGGAGAACAATTTAAAAGCCCTACACAGACAGAAGCATGGATAGAAAAGAGCCTCTCTGAAAGCCTAAGGAAAAGAACTACACATACAAAAGCCAGAGCTGCCAGGCTCCCGTCTGTCGACACGATGATTGGCTCCAACATCATCCTGTCATACTATGTTACTTTTTTTTTTTTTGCACACCTCAATAGCACTCTTTGCTGAAACTCATTTATCACATAGCAGGGAATGGACACTATCATATCTCAGGGGACGCTTCTGAAAGTGTGACAACCTACTGTTTTGGAAAGGAGCAGACTTATTTGTGCTTATTTGAGTCTCTGTAGCCGAAATGATCTCTGTAGGGTATATAATCCTGTTTGAGGGTTCGACATGCATTAAGTCCTCACAAAACTCAGCATATGTGATTAAGAATGTGTTGAAATTTGATCACTTTGTTTATTTGATTTGTCTTTATTTATATGGAGTGTCACGTTAAACTTCATGAACGTGCTGGAAAACAGGGTTAATAAACAGTAGAAGGCAGCCTAGAGGGTTGTGTCAATGTTACGGTGGTTACTGTTACTTATGCAGTCTCTCTTTCAACTCAGTGCTGACTAATTTTGAATGATGTTCGAGTGTTGCTTGGACATGGATGGAATTTGGGGATGAGGTGACACTGCTTTCCAGAAGTTACAGGCGATGCCGGCAAATGTCATTGCATTGCACACCTGAGGAGAGGAGAAAATTAGCATGTCCAACCCGGTGTCATGTTACTATTACTGCAGATTGGAGCTGAAGCCGATAAATACCTGTAGCTGGGTTTCCATCCAAATGTATTGTAAATTTGAAGCAAATTTTGAGATGATCAGCAGAAAATGTGAATTAATGCCTGTTTCAATTCACTACCAGTATGTGGTTATTAGAATTTCAAAATGACTGCGTTTCCAATCAGCTTTTTTTTATAGGCAAATTGAAAATGCGCATTAAAACAGGTGGACGAAAGCAGACCTTGGGACTACTTCAGAGTCATTTGTCCCAGCAATAATTGCTGATTGTAATCTTTCTCACTAAAGACAAAAGCCAGATGTTAGTGGGTTTTCTGGCCAGTGGTAAAGGGGCTTGAGTGGAGCGTTTAGCTGCTAAAGCGCTTGTTATTTTCCCCAGGTGTTGGTAGAGACCAAAAACTGAGCTAAAATAAGAGTGAAGTGAGTGAAATTATGATTTTACATCAGTCTTAAGAACTACACTCCATACCTGAGATAATGGCTGGATGAGATAAAGCAATCAACTCACCTTAAGAAAGAAATCATTTAAGTACCTCTCTCTCTTTTCCGAAGAACTTAAAGTAGCTCTGATTCCAGTGAAGAGGAGTCTGTCCCTGTAGTGTGCATATTACTGCATCTCATCTTGCTTATTGCTGCCTAGAGTGCTATGACAACAGAAGTGAGAATAGATTTAATCTCTCCAGCCCTGCTAATAATACTATGTTACTGTCTGAGCACCGAAACATACACAAAAGGCTAATCATCTCTAGTACTAAGTGTTTTCTTACACATACACACTTTCCCTACAGTTCTCAGAACTGTCAGGAGTAAAGAGATAAATAATGGGCAGAAGGGGGAAAGAAAGTCAGCTGTGGTGTGAGAAGTGTCTGCCACCACGGCGTCATTAACACCCAGTGGTGCTGGAGTAAGGGAGGGAGAGCAGACGGGGCCTCCAAGCACTAGGAGCGAAATTGCAAACCCAAGGTTCCTGATACAACCTGTTATTATTTTTGACACAAGCCATTTACAATAGCTATGAAGGTGGCAATGGAAAATGTAATATTGATTGTATGCCCTCAAGGCTTTGCTCCCCTGACTTCTAAACGTCACACGTCTCACATATGTTGGATGTGATGATAAGTTTCTGTTTTTTTTTTATTTTGTTTAGTTTTTCCCCACTTCCACAAATCCTATTCGATGGGCTTTGTTGATAGTTTATTTGATGCTGTAATTACATTGGTAGATTGAGGGGGTAAGGTGATGTTTTGGGAGTTGAGAAAATAATAGAAAGCTGCGTAACTGCGGCGATGCAATATGATATTGGTCTGATGTGACAGGTGTTAATATACCCAATGGCAATCTGTATTTCATCTCTTTTTCATGAGGGTGCTTACTGAATTACTTCCAAATGACGTTTATGAAACATTAAGCGACTGTTGCACCATGGGATAGCACTGGCTCATTCCAGAATTATTAAGACACGCTTGAATGTACAGTAGCCTACAACAAAGGCTCAAAGGGAGAAAAATCTTGAAAACACAGATGTGTGATATCCTTGGACTCATTTAGCTGTGTTTGTACAGACATGTGGGCTCTGAGCTTCAAATGTAGGCATAAGAAAGTAGAGGAAGCTATTAAGCTCCTGAAACACAGAGACTAACTAAACAAACCACCGAACAACTGGGGAGATAGTTGGCCTTTGGAGTACCCTGTCTCTGTCTGCCTGTGACAGAAACCTGTCAAAACCAAAACAAACATGTTTAACAAGGCCCTCAAAGGAGTGGAGACAATCGTGCAAGTCTGTGTGAGGAGAAGCGGAAGTCTCAGTATCTGGGGAGATTGCAGGGGTTATCTGTCAATGTGTTAATTACGCTAGGGCTCCTCTCTCCGGTAAGTGTGACAACTTTCAGCTTGTTTCTAAAATGAATGCATGACCCGCTCAGCAACCCTCCATGTAGCAAACCACTGATTGCTGTGTTAAAAGCTATCTTTGTGAAAAGTGCTGTCTAAGAGCTCTTTTTTCCCTCTGGTGGTAGGCGCTTTGGAACACATCGTTATGGACTTACGTGATGATTTAAATGACCCCATAAAATTTCCCTAAAAGAAAATATAGCAGGGGCCAAACCTTTGTGTCGTCAATTATTCTTCACATTTGATTTTGTACTTAACTGTTTAAAATTCTGCATTTTTAAAAGCATTACATAATCTCAGTTAAATTTTAGATAGTGGAATTTAGAAACTATATTATCCCCATTAATGCATCGCACATGTTCGAGCGAGATTAATCAAACTGTTGCACTCAATGCTGCCATTAGGACATACAACGATGAAAGTAAGTTCATGCTAGCAATGTCATTATTCGTCTGGCTAACAGCGCCTCTCATTCTCCCGTGTACAGTTAGTCCGACATGGTTTTATCTCTGTCATCACATTAGGTTGAGTGGAAGAAAATCACTCTTAATGACACAGAGATTATTGGCTTTATGTTTTGGTTTACCAGTAAATGCCAGCCATGCCAGTGGGATTTCCCCGCATAAGCCTTCACTATCAGTTTACAATAACTGTTGCATTCTGCTGTTATCCACAAGGATATCAAAGCACAACAAGTCTGTGTTGCTTCAATCAATGACATTTTCAAGCACTACTCCTGAAGATTATATCCTGTAAAGGTGCACTGAGTGGAGTTTTTACTGTCACAGAACAATGTATGTGGAAAAGTCATTGACTGTTGACTAATTAGTCAGCCATTACTCTCTGGATTTAAAACTTCCTCCCCAGGTCCACTATACCAAGTTTCATTTGCAACAGTGCTATGCGGACAAGTTGTTAGCAGCATTTCAGTCATAAACAAACCCTTCCAGCTGTGTTTCAGCGCTGCTGATATACCCTAAATTAATTAAGTAGCATATCTTAAGTTGCATATC
This sequence comes from Echiichthys vipera, assembly GCF_963691815.1. Lineage (NCBI taxonomy): Eukaryota > Metazoa > Chordata > Actinopteri > Perciformes > Trachinidae > Echiichthys > Echiichthys vipera. The sequence goes on from NC_139837.1 coordinate 13,831,705, forward strand.
TACTACTGACTTAGAATTTCCAGATAAATACTCAAATTAAATAACAAAATACATGAATCCAGTGATGAAACTGTGAAAGCCACTAAGCATTAGCAAGCAGCGGCTTCCAGATGTCCAAACCTGCTGAACCAAAAGCTACCAATGCTGGCAAAGAGGTAGAATGTGGATGGAGCTGAGGTGGGCCGAATGAAGCAGCCTATGCTCGCAACCTGTGATGGCACCATAGAATGTATAAAAAAATGGAAGTAGCCTCTCCGTCCAGGTCCAGTCTCTCAACTTGATCCTAGAAAGGGCATTGGTGATACGTCCATCAGACCTCCGAGGGGAAGTGGGGGGTCACCGGCTAGCTGTCACTCAAGATACCACGGCCCTAATTATTCATAAACTTTAACCTCACATAAAATAAAAACTAGGCTGGCACAAAAAAGTCATCCCCCTCAATGTTGTCCTGGAGCTATGACCTAAGCATAAAGACTAGAATTTGGTTTGTACCACTCCTTAAATAGGTTTAATTATGCTACAAAATCTGCCTGTTTAACATGGGAGTTACAGCGTGCTCACACTGTCCTTTTGGCCGCGGCCAAAACCGGTTTTTCAGCTAAAGTCTAGTACCTTTAAGTAGTGTGAGCGCACCCGCTCCGCGCTCAACTGGGGCCAGCTGGCCCTCCACGGCCCGCTTGAAAGAGGTGGGCTTTAGCGGAGCCGTTTGCACATGTACGAGCACGAGCGTGCGCACGTGTACGCGCACGAGCACGAGCCCTACGGCAGTAGCGTTATGTCCGCCTGTTCGGACATGTAAATAGAAGGACGGACCATGCGCGGACATTTAACAACAACAACAATGGCGGTGAAAGGTTCATGTTGGTGTGATGCGGAGGTGGAGTGTTTACTGCAGATTTGGTCGGATGAAAATATTCAAAAACAGTCGACAAGACGCACAAAAACTCTGAGGTCTATGGAAAGATTTGTAAACAAAGCCACACACACGCGATCAATGCGTGTGACGTGTTACAGCTTGAAGGCGTATGGACAGCAAGAAGCATTGGCCGAGGCCCTGGTAGTGTGAGTACAAACGGGGCTGGGGCGCGGGGGGGAGAGGGAGGGGGGACAAGTACCCTAAAGTCCGGGTCTCGGTCCGGGAGGATAGTGTGAGCGCGCCCTTAATGAGAAATTTCTCCATGAAGAAACCTGCCCCCAGTGGCCACTGTTGGTAGATCCGTATTTGATCATCCAGGATGTCGCTGTGGTGGAGGCTTGGATGGCACTTGCCTGTGATGTCAGCCTGTTATGACACCCACCTGTCACTCAAAGAAACACTTAAAGTTAGTTTACTGCAAAATCAAAAATACATATCTTTTCTTTAACCTTAAGTGCTATTCATCAATCTAGATTTTCAATACTGAGTTGCCAAGTATTGGAGCTATCGGCCATACAGATGGACTAAACTAAACAGAATTATGTCATTTCTTGAATATAATGGAAACAGATGACGCTCGGCTTGTGGAAAAATTCAACAGTAATGTGACTTTTTCAAAACTGAAAACAGACATGATCAGTGTTTCATCGGTCAATCAGGAATAGTATGTTGCTTGTGTAAAACATAGTCAGCAGTAATTTAAAGTATACTGTGTTTCACACGCTACAATATCATTTGTCAAGTCAAGTCAAGTCAAGTCAGTTTTATTGTCAAAAATTGCAATATGCATGACATACAAAATGCAAAAAATTAAATTACAGTCCTCTCAGACCCAGTGCAATCGGCATATTAATAATTAAAAATAAAAATAGACTAAAGAATTAACAATTTTTTTTATATATACAACATAATAAAAATAATAAAAATATACAAAGAGTAAAAAATGTAAAGTGGCAGTGGATTTGCTGAATGTTATAATGATTTAAACTATTACGATAAAGTTGTACTCAAACTTCAGTACTCTCCAGCACTGATTATTTGTGAGAATTTAGAGGCCACTATAAACTATGCTTTGGATCTGTAATTATTTGGATGCTCAAAAAGTTGGATTAAATTTGTAGATTATTTAATGGCCCTTTAAAGGGCATGAAAACTTGCAAGTCTAATTCATGCCACTCACTAGAATGAGCATGACTGTCTGTAGGGATGGAAAGGCTTTTAAATATTGGAAGAACCGTTTGAAGCATTACTGAATATTTAGAGTTCATGCTTTCATGTGGCTGGGTTGATGTGAAGTTCAGCCCCTATTCTCCCTAGTATCTCTTCCCTCATCATTGTCTCCACTGTCATAGATGATGTCTGTTTCACGGACACAGGGAATCACATTTGCGCCGCAGCTTCCCAAGCCGAGTGGGCCAAGAAGTTTTGATGAAAACTCGAGAAAGGCTGTGAAAGAAGAGAAGATCAAATCAGCAGCTCTATCGGCCCTCGTAAGTGCTGATCCCCCCTGAGAGAGCTTGTGGGATCACAATACTTCCCATAAAACAGCGGGAGCCTGGCCAGCCGTCTGAAAAGGACCTGCCTCTAACTGAAGTGAGGGAGTACTGAACTGGAGAAGGGAAAGAGTGGAGGGGAAAAGAAAGGTTTCTCGTATACACGGGTGAATGAGGGTTTTAGTGGTCAAACCTATAGAATTGGAGCAGGAATGGTGGAGTGGGAGGTGGTATGTGGGGACTGAAGAAGAAGAAGAAGAAGGGGGGCTTGTTGGTCATTATATGAAGCCTAAGTACAACACCAGCCCCTCATTCTCCCACTTCTCAAGGTTCACATCCCTGCTGTGTTTACCACTGGCCCCCTATGGATTCTCTTAAATCAGACAGGAATAAGAGGCAGGACTGTGTACTCCCACTGCCTCGTATTTACCTGAAGCTTACCCTTTTGACCCCAACTCTGCATGTCTCTCAGTGGAACGAATTATATAAGTTTGTATGTCTTTTTCATAAAACGTTATATTAAAATGTTGACTAATTTGAAAAAAAAAGAAGAAAGCTGTTTATATGCTTCTTTTTTCTGTGTATTACAAGGTTTAGTAAATTGCCCTACCAGAGGTTGGATATTTACCAGGCCATTTGACTGCCCATTTTTACGGCCTCTTTCGAAGCAGTGTGTGTTTGGATTTTTTAAAGAATGTAGTTACGGGTAAGAGGTAATTCCTTGCTCATTCCCTGCAGTGAGATAAATACATCAGGTAAAAAAAATTGTCGCACAATGCAGTATTCTTAAAACCCAGAACTCAGTAAGGAAAATGACTGAGAAAATGAATCATTTCAAGTTGTACAGCCTGGTTGAAGGGACATAGGAGTATGAATGCATGGAATAAATATGTCGCTGCTTTATGAAGTGTGAAATGGACTGATGCAAAGGCTCTCCCTGTGTTGCTCTGTCTGTTGCTCATTGTGGAGGTGACTCCACATTTATGGGCATTTACACCCCCGAATCTCACAGCTTGGAAACCCAAATTTATGGGTCCACTGGCACTTAAGTTTTTACTAGTAAAAAATATTTCAGTAGTTGGTTCATTCTGATAAATTGTTATTTAGCTAGCTCCTTGGGGTTAAAGCAATACTAAAATGCTATTTCCATCCAGATGATGGAATGGGATAATGATGAACACATTAATGAAGTGGCTGGGTTATTTACTGAGTTTATGTTTGTGGCCAGGGGTTGCAATTAAAATGGTTTGCACACACAACCCTGAGTCCTAATGACCTAACAATCCCAGACACTTACCAAAAATTGGTCATTATCTGTTTAGTTGACTGGGTGTGTTTGCTGTCGGTTTGCTCTGAATAATGCCTTCCATGGAAGAAATACAGTAAATACTAATTAATGACAAACAGAAAATGTTCGATTTTATATGCTACAATACTAATTAATGAGAACTGTAACTGTTGTATGAAGAAAGTCTTCAAACCCATCCGTCACACAGAGCAACTGCTCGACCGCAGCGCTGTAAGATGCTGTTGCATAGCGTTGTATAAGAGTGACAAAATCGGCCTTGGGAGGAAGTCGGGGTGGATGGACAAGTCAAACATGCACAGGACTTTCACCTAGGAGACCGCTGTGTCCTCTGTGAAACCAAATGTGAACATTTATTCATTTTAACTTACATTGCGTACAGAGCATTAAAAAGTAGCGTTAGGACGTACTGACCAAGCGCCAGTATGTGACGACTGGGGGTTGGTCAAACACCCATTTATGTGCGTCGTGTGCTGTATGCTTTTTATTCCCCTTCTTAAATTTTCCTTATCATGCTTGGTGCATCAGAATCTTGAACATTTATTTGATATTTTATTTCTATAAAATGGGACCCACACCTTTTGATCATATGCATGTTATACTTTTTGTTGTTATTCTAATTCTTCCGGTCTTTTTCTTATCCTTCCTCTTTACCATTTGTCCAGTTGCTATACCCCATTAAGAGCATGGTTGCCAAAGGCCAGGGCCCTGTGTCCATTGATTGTGTAGGATCAAGTCACATCATGGGTGACCTTTGATCCCTTTGAGTCCACTCTGGTTCTTGGCCTTAGTGTGCATCTGTGGTTAGAGTTGGCATTCCTCCCTCTGTAGGTCAGGACACCATTAGCCTTAACTGTAAAGAATGCACCACCTTTTGTAATGACTGAAGAACTGACAATGCCAATCTACATTAGAAACAAGTAACCGGTGACCTCTCTCTGTTGTTTTACTAAGTGGCAAAGCTTCAGTGGTCTGGAAAAATGTAAATTTTCCTTCATTCCCCACCAGCCACATATTGCCTTATTAATCATTAAAGTTGTGTTATGCATCTTATTTCTCAATTTATGAAACTGATAAATTGCAGCAGAACCATTAAATGTCAAACACTGTGCATCTGTATGCATGTAAATATATCATTCATGGTAAATTTACATGATGAATGATTCTTAAAGTCTTAGAAAGACTACAATCTCTGTTGTTGCACAGTGTAATGGGATTTTAATGGGTCTGATAGCCAAAACACATGTCCCAACTAAGCTGCTGCATGCAGGTTCAAGCTTGGTCAGTGTGACCAATGCACATATGGCACCCTTCCTCCACAAGATCTGAATCTTGCTCTGTAGAGTTGGGAAGGAGTCCAACCCCTTTTTTTTTTATCTAGGCTCCCATCTTTCTCTGTCTTTGCTCCAGTCCTTTCATTTTTTTTCTGTTTACTTGCAACTTCCTCCGTCTTTGCCTTGTATTGGGTGCACAGAAAATACTGCTGTTTTCACCAAGCTCTTACGAGTGGTGGTGAAAAGACAAGAGACATCTTAAAGCCTTTTGGGACCCCACAGCCATAAGTGTCTGCAGGGCTGTCTATGTTGAAGTCTGTTCTGTTAAAGTCTGGGTATGAGAAAGACCTCATAGTTCCTCAAACCCTTTGAAATACTGTTTTTGTGATCGATTCAGAGACCAGTTGAGTAAACCCAGAAGAGCAAACCCTTGCTCATATGCTCCAAGGAAAACTCATAGTTTTTGAAGTGAGATGGTATTTGCGTTTTTTTTGCAGGCTAACTGTGAAACGTGTTGATTTGTCCTGGGCATCCGTTGCTTCACAAGCTTTGTGATAAAGACGTTTGCTTACTCTGAACTCCTTGCCAATTTGTCTCACTGAGGGACAGGCCGTCTTACTGTTTTCTCTCTTGTCTTTCTCACCGATCCTCTATCTCGCCCACTAGCCCTCCATCTCTCCACCCCTCCACCCCTCTTAGCTCCTCTCCTCCTCTTTCCCCTTTGATTTTCCCCCTTCATCTTTGTATAAACTTTCTACTTTCTTCACTTTTTCTTTCCTTTTCTCTCTCACTTTAAAACTTTTCCTGCTTACACTTCCACCCTTCAAGTAAAGTGTAGCTTGCACAAATTTACAAGAGCTGATGTTGAAAGTTGGACCCCCCTTTTGCTATCAATGTCTAATGCTTGTTCCTGTCTTACCAGTGCAGATGGCTGTCAGGCGCTGCAATCCCAAACACTGTGTTCAGCTGGGGTATGTCTTTGATCTCTTTTGACTAATAGTAATGGCTTGTTTTTGTCTGCAGGGATCTTGGCTAGCAATGTCAAACAGGGATTTCATCAGGGCAGGCAATGTGTCTTTTTCGTATTGTTTTCCATACAGAAACTGGCTTAGTTGAGTGCTGAGAGGAAGAACACTGCAGAGACAGTGACAAGATGCATGACCACTTTTTGTAGCTTATCAGTGATCAATGTTTGAGCTGCTAATCCCTTGTGCACTTACAACACTCATATCTCAGTGACTGAAGTTTCATGCATACACACAAGCCTGAGAAAACTCATTGTAGTTAGTCAGAGAGGGCAGAAGTGGTAGACAGAGTGCAGTGCAGTTAAACAAACTGTGTACACTATACTAGAGCAAAATTTTAATAAGATAAAAAAGTAAAAATTTTATATGTATTATCCTACTTTTGTAGTTTTTCACACATTGTAGTGCTGGTACTGTAGGAGTTGCACACTAGTACGCTGACTTTGCCGTTGGCTCTTCCAAGCCATGAAAGCGAATGCACCTGTGATAAATAATGCCTGCTATTATCACTCATTGAATCAATTAATTAAATCTTCCTAAAACATTTATGCCACTCGTTACTACACCAATCCCAGAACAGGGAGATGGATTGCAGGAGCTTCCTGTAGGAAGTAGAAGGAAAAAAAATGATTAAAGTGGGTGTTTTCTTCCATCCCTCTGCCCCTCATCCCTCCGTTCTTATCCTCCTCCCAGTGGCTCCAACACCAGTTTGTTCGTACACTTGACAGACACTTTCCCAGCCTAAAAGAGGCCACAGAGGGACATTCCCATGTACAATCTCTCAGCAAACCAATGTGAGATGATAGTGTGGGGCGCGGTGAAAAAAATAAATAACTCATGCTAAGTTATTTCTCCATGAAGGGAGCGGGGAGACAGCTGACTGGGACATGTTTAGACAGTTGCACTCGGGCAGGGCATTCCTCACCCTCCACCAACACACACACACTCACACACACACACACACACACACACACACACACATGTCCTTTAGTCCTTTTGGATACCACCACACATTTAAACAAATATACACACATACAATTTTGGGCAGGGTTCTTGACTCATCCGTTACCCCCCACAAACATGTGCACGCACACATATTGAGTGACATTCCATTTCATCTGCCAACATGCCAAGGCTCTCAGCTTTGCGTGCACACACACACACACAGACACACACACACACACACACACACACACACACACACACACACACACACACACACACACACACACACACACACACACACACACACACACACACACACACACACACACACACACACACACACACACTTAAACTAACATACAAATACATAAGCTTGATTAGAAAGCTGTGGTTGGTTGACAAATGGGACGGTGTTCATATTTTGCCTCTGGCATGGCAGTGGTAATGATTCCATAATTGTCCTGAGCACTCAACACTCACTTCCAATCAGCATCCAGAACAGCTCTGCAGCTGGCTACCCACGCCTCTGGAACCTGCTAAGGCACACAGGCGCGCACACTCGTACAAAAAAGATTCAGTTGCAACTGTGGTTGATAGGAGTCATAAAGAAGAATGCTGTTCATTTCAGTGTGTTCATAGCTCCCATCTATTACTCATGCAGAAAAAGTGTTGCTGAGGGTGAGATGGGTCTGATACATTGAACAAGGCAGCTGTGTGCCATTGCAGTCATTCCTGAAGTTAGAATAGCCGAGAAAGAGAGGGATTGATGAAGTTTGCTATTTATACTAGTAACTTCTGATTCCCCCTTTGGCACATTGAACATACAATCAAAGAAATTGACATTTTCCATGTTATCCTTGGAATAAACTTGCATTCCGGGTGCTGTGAGCCCGGACGTGGGCAGTATGATGATGCCTGCTTGCTATCCCTGCTGCATGTGCTGAACATCCACAACTCATGTTACATGTTAGAACTGTTCCACATGTATGGCAAGGACCTTATCTGGGTCATAGTGTGGAGACTGGTGCAAAATCTCTCTCTCTCTCTCTCTCTCTCTCTCTCTCTCTCTCTCTCTCTCTCTCTCTCTCTCTCTCTCTCTCTCTCTCTCTCTCCCTCTCTCTCTCTCTCTCTCTCTCTCTCTCTCTCTCTCTGTCTTTCTCTCTCTCTCTCTCTGTCTTACTCTTTGCACTTAGAGGGAAGGAAAAAATTCAAACAAGCAATCCATTTGCCATGATATCACCCAGCACTTCCTAGGGCAAAACATCTTGTCCAAATCATAGGGCTATTACTTTGTATAGTGGGGTTAGAGATTCTCCAAGAGAGAATCATCCTTGTACCCCATGCAGACTTTAATTAGTGATGAATTAAGCCGCTGGTCTCGGCTTGCTGGAACATGGTCCCTCTTGAAGGTTAGCTCTGCTTGAATACTTTAGGACTGACCTCTCTGAAAGGTTGCCAAGAATGTCAGAAATCCTAGTTGCGTGGGAGCTCCTTGCCGAGTTCCTCTTGGGTTGGTTGGTTGCCTCCTCCGCTCTGTGTTTATGCTATTAGCAGTGCCCTCTGCAGGATGCTTGGACCGCATGTGATGATGTAAGCACATTTCTCCTGTGCTGTGCAACTGCCTGTGGCTATGAAACGATGCAGTGCAGACAGGCTTTTAACTCTCTCTCTCTCGTCTCTTTTTCCCTCTTGCTGCAAATATAGAACCGCTGATTGCTTGGATCTTAAGGTTTAGAGATATAAAAGCTACATCAGGTGTCGTCACTGTGAAAGCTGATACATCTATAAAACACGGCTTACTTAAGGAGGGTATTTCCACTGTTGGATGCTCAAAAAATGTGCATACTCACTTGTCATTTGTTGTGGGAGAGGATATGACATCATCACCAGCTAAAGGTTGTGTGTCACAGTAAGACCAGTCCAACTAGCCTGTATCCATGTGTTATTGTGGCTTCAAAGAGTATAAGAATCTGGCCTACAGCGAGCCATAAGAGCTTGTTTTCATTCAATTGTCAAGCGAATTTTAAGCGTTTTTTTAAATTCCAGAAAAAAGAAATGCAAATTGGGCATATTTCCTTCAACTGGTTTGAAGCGTGAAACTAGGTGGTGCAAAGCATAGTTTCATCTGATGTTGGTATAGGCAACACTTTACACATAACTGTAATCCAGCATCCACTAGGCCCTTTACTCTGTACCACCCCCTCATTCCCTCCTTCAGTTTCTGTCATCCTCTATCATAAAGGCAATAAAAAAAAAAAAAAATGATCTTAAAAAATAACATTCAGCAAAGGCATTCCCATTTAGCGCAAAAACCTCCTTGAAGGAGTGTGAAAAGTTTTTTGCGCATTTGAGGAAGTTATTCAAATCTTTCCTTTCCATACAGCTTTTCTAATGAAAATGCAGATAAAAATCAGTTAATGCAAACACAGCAAATTATACTGAATGCGCATATTCTCTGCCTTCGTGTGAATGCAAAATATGTCACCGACACTGAATGCAAAGCTGATATGTGGAGCGTAATCCAGAGTTGTCCTTATGTGTGTTTGTGTAAATGTGTGACAGATGATGGTGTGGGCTGGTTAGCTGGTCTATCTCTGCTGCACTGCTTAGTAAAACCTTTAAGGTCTGGTTGGTTCGGAGGAGGTCTATATAAGGCTGCTTACGAAGGCCTTCAGGGTCCTCTATGTTAATTAACTAATTACTTTGCTAATTGGACACATTCAATGTGCCCCTCTTCCCCCCGCAGCCAACCTCTTCTTCACTATCTGCTCTGAAGCCTGGTAGCCGCCTTTGACTATTCAACGCAGTGATTTTTCACTCTTAGCCAGCCAAGTCAGAAGTGGATTTATTTTAAAATTCAAAACATCCCAACAAACGCGTTTACCATTTGGCTTATTGATAGGCAATCATGGGTTGATGTCCAAATTTCTGTCATTGATTTGAGCTGCAGTGTAATACATAAACTCTGTCTCATTCTTTCAAGTGAAAGGATTGGTAGTTGACACACAGAGTAGGGGGGGGGGGGGGGGTGATTTCCCAGACACAGATTAAGCTTAGTTGAAGAGTAATGTGTTATCTTCAATGGAGGCTCTCCATCACAGGGAATATAGGCCAGGATTTAGTTTAATCTGTGCTTAACCTGTGGAAATGGTATGGTCATTATGCTTTTTAGTTGTTCGCACTGTAAACAGAGTGAAAACAGAGGTTTATTAGTGTGTTTTTGGGAGATATATTGTTTACCAGATTATTGTTTGGATTGTTAAATAGATTGATGCACACTGTGGGCTTACAATCAAGGTGATAGTGGATAGCAGATTCTTTACCTGTTAGCAGGTAGCAGAATCTTGGTGCGTGTTTGAGCGAGTGCGTGTGACCGCTTTGAGGGTGTTAACATGAGTGCAAGAGCAAGTGTGAGTGTCTCAGATAGCTTTTCTCTCTTTAACCTGTTCCTCTTTTGCTTTTCTCTTCCCCTCTCACTTCCATTACTGTCCCCTTTCCCATTTCTCACCTCTTGTTCATATCTTTCCAATTTATTGTGTCAGCTCTCTCTCTCTCTCTCTCTCTCTACCTCTCTCTCTCTATCTCTCTCTCTCTCTCTCTCTTTCTCTCTCTCCTTTCCCATTTCTACTACTTCTTCCACTTTTCCTTCACTCCTGCTTCTCCCTCCTTCTCCTTTTCTTTTCTTGCACGACCCCCACCCCTCTCACCCTCCTTTGGAACAAGTAGTTCTGGGTTGGGCGACAGCAGCAGCTGCAGAAGGAGCAGCTGCTCTATGCGCGTGTGTGTGTGTGTGTGTGTGTGTGTGTGTGTGTACATGCCACAGCTTGTCCCCTCCACCAGCCTGCTTGGGCAGGGTTGGTCCCAGCAGGGTACCACAACCCTGCCAACACCACACCAACCAACCAACCAGGCGCATGTGTGCTGATACTCACAAATCCCACACACACACACACACACACACACACACACACACACACACAAACACACACACACACACACACACACACACACACACACACACACACACACACACACACACATGCACAAACACCACTTACAGACATGAGAACCATATGCAGAGCCATACACGAGACAATTTAACACACACATTCATATTTAAATTCACTCCTATTCATGGAGGAAACCAGTGAATCATTCAGTTAAGAGCCCCGGTGAAATGTATGGAAATATGCGCTCACAACTTCTGAGTCATCCATCCCCTTATGGAGTTTATTGACAGACCGAATGTAATTTAGAAATATTCAGTGTACGATGTAAAGGGATGAAGAATGAGGCAGGTGTTTTCTATGAGAAAAAAAAAAACAAAACAAAAAAACATAGTTTATAACCTCACACTCTGGAGTCCTTCCACACTGCATGCTCCAAGGTTTAGTGCCCAGGGCAATGTTAGGCTGAACTCTCTGTGTCTGAAGGTGAAGGGGGATCATCAAATTTCATAGTCAATGGATAGTCCTCAGAGACTTTCATCCTGTACAGAGGCGATTTCCACTCGCCCTCCTTGCATGAGTGCACCACCCCTCCTTCCCACAAACCCTATCATCATATTATAGGCATTTTTAAAGCGCTCTCAAGTTCCTGTTGTCTTTGTTTGGTCGCTCTAATGAGAGATAGGCCTGAGGCGATGATTTTTCACAGGTAAACAAACAAAGCTATAGGCTAATGTTTGCTTTAGACGGCCACTATCCTATCTGTTTGAGGGACCTCCTTGGTTATGACTTCAACAGGGGAGAAGGAAGTTATGAAAACCAGAGATAAATAAAGCAAGGAAGAGAGAAAAAAAGAACTTAATGACAGTGAGAGACACAGACAGGCAGGGAGAAGGGGTAGTGAGAACAGAGAGATTGGTGCTATCATCCAGTTAGCGGCTTGTGCTGAGGGAATACTGTCCTGTCATCGGAGCCAGCCATGCAGAAGGGGAAGCAAGCTCTTCTATTGCACCTTGGCGTCTGTCTGCATCTGTGCAGCACCATCTTATTGCTTTGTCGCCGCTTACTTCGTCTGACCACGCTTCCCCACACTCCCGCCTGTTTTTTTTCTTTTCTCACTCTCTTCTCAGTCTTTTCATTTATCTCTCATATATCTTTTCTCTTTTTCCGATTTCCTATCCTATGCGAGGAACATCCATCTCCTGCTCCTCCACTTCATTTATTTTTGTCCCCCCTTCCTCTCTTCGAAAAACCTCACCCTCGCATACCGCAGTTAATTCTCTCGACTTTCTCTCTCCTTCTCGTCATGCTCCAACGCTCGTGTGGGAACTCCGGTATTATGCCAGTGGCCTTGGTCTGGGGGTCAGTTCTTAGGCCCAGAGGGGTGCTGCTCTTCTTGCCTCTGCAAACTGGGGCTACTGGGCAGTGTGCTGGCCTGGAAGGATGAACAGCTGGAGGGTTGGAGGGGCCAATGGGGGCCAGCAGAGGCCACAGAGGTCACAGCCATTGAAAACCTTGGCTCCCAGCTCAAAGGTATGGGGTGAAAGAGGATCATGCTTCTGGAGCAGAAAAAGAGCTCTTGTTTCCCCGTGGCTCACAAAGGACGCAGCCATACAGCCAGCCAAGCAGACTCTTTCCCAAACAACAACCCCATCGTTCTCTTGTCATGTGATTACATTTTCTGTGTTTCTATGCACGGTAACAGGAATTATTACATTTGTGCTGCAGCACAGCAATAATATATGGTGTTTATTTTTAATAAACCAAGCTGTGTCTGTACACATCTCGGACGCCGTTGCCAATGATATATAATACTTGGCTGTGGAGTGTTCATCTTTCACGTTTATGATGCTCATATAGGTAGGGGAAGAAGTCAATAACTTCCAGGGTCTAGTGCAGAGCCACTAAGCCATTCCCTGGTCGTGCAGTATCGAAAAAGCAACTTTTTTTGATTAGTAAACAGTGGAGCATGCCCTTCAGGGTACTTCCCAGGACTGGGAGAGACGTAAAGGTTAATCTTCAGTTTATTGCCACCAGCAGTCAGACTGATAGTATCTTTTAAAATTCCTCGTCAGGCACTATTGATCCACTGACGTCAGAAGCCCCCAGACATGACATTTCTTGTTTCCCATGCTGCCTGACCATTACATGACTATCTATGTTCACTATTCAAGAAGACCCTTTGACTCTCAGACCTGTGACACCTGGCTAAATACTACACAGCATGGCTAATAAACTAACTTCCTTGGGTTTTGAATATGTTGGTGTCAGCTGACATCCTCTGTTTACATTTAATCTGATTCTACATAATTCACCTTCTGAGAAAACAAAAGCAGCCACTCTGTGATGGGAGTGATAAGGCATCCTTCCCTTTTGCAATGAGCCACCGCTCTGCGTTATTGGGCCTATTAATCTGGATATGTATTTAATTTGTGGAAGACAATAGGGTCAGGGATCAGACTGGCGAATGCTCTGCTTCTCCTTTCCTCTCACTCTCCATGCTGTGTCTTCTTTAGATGCTGGCCTGTGATGGGAAATCTATATGGTGCGAGAGGCCAATTTAGGTGGCTCCAACAGTGTTTGTTTGAAGAGTGAGCAGCCAGGGTAAACACAGTGAATAACGCCTCCACTCTCTAAATGATTTCAGAGTGAGGAGATGTGAGGGGATGGTATTTTTCATCAGCTATTTTCCCCGAGACGTGTGTGATGTAGGGGAAAGAGGAGCTTGAGGAAGTTTTCCTTGGTTGCTTGCTGCTTTGAGGCTTATGTTGTTTAGCCATTCAGTTATCCATGTTCTTCTACATGTGTGTCGGCAGGTGTCAAAGCCTGCACGAACAACCTTGTGAACTAACCAAACGCTGCTTTTTACTTTTTGAGCCTCTGTCAGAGGAGCAAAAAACATTCCCAGAGTGTTTGTTTTTGTTTACTGTAAACAATTTGAACAAAATTCCTATTTTAGGCCTTCTCTCTTGCAGGCTACAGCACTTCTGAGCCTGCAACTCATTCCCATTTAAAGATATGGTGTATCAGGCTTAGTGGGCTGCAATTAATTCACTGCCTCCAGGGCCTCTCTGTCTTTGTACGAGGGGTCAGATTGGGTCAGGCCAGATTTTTTTCTGAGAGTAAGCAGCACTAGGTTTGTGTTGGATCAGATGAGACTAGGCTAATTCTCTCCAGCAGCTGGTCCTTTTCACTCACTGTTTACCCTCCAATGCAAAGTTGTCTGCTTTGCCCTGAGTGCCTATAAAGAAATCTCTTTACACTTCAACTGACCAAATTTAACAATCATCTTAATTAAAAGCAGAACTGATGCTTTCTTTTTTTCAGGGTGTATTGATTCAGTTGGGGGCATTTGCTCTGAAGTAAGCAAAAGCTCTAGATTGGACTGTGTTGAATCTAAATTGAGTTGTGTCATGTATCTTCAAGCCAAGCCACTTCTTTGGTTTCTAAGCCCCGTCATTATCTCTGGTGTCCCTTGTTTCCCCCCCTCGTTGGCAGATTTAGCTGAAATTGAACAGCTTCTCTGGTCATTTAGTTACTTGCTTGTTGGGTCAGCCAGTTCTCTGTGCTCTCTGTGGCCACCACTCCTGCATCTGGGAGTTGTTTGCCGAATGCTGTGTCATCAGAGCTCTGCTGTCTTGCCCCAGAGCAAGCTAAGTCTAAACACAGCACTTTGTGGCTGAAAGGCCATCTGTCACGGGGAGGGAATCCGGCTTCTCCTCCAAAAAGCATAAACAGGGGCGGGCTGTTAAGCTGTGGCGCAGCTCACTGTCATGGAAATGCCCCATTTGAGTAAGGCTCAGGACCTAATCCTGCACCCTCCCATCTTCGCAGCTGCTTTTTAGGGCTCCGTGGCTGCCCACACATACCCACTGCCTGTTTAGAGAGAGATGGGCCTTATGAATAACATTCAATCAAAGATGGCTAGTCGACTTGTTAGCTGGTGGTTTAGAATCATGCGTATGCATGCTAAGCTTATCATCACACATACCCTGCCCTGACTTAATGGGTTTACCCACAGATAGATCAGTGATGCATCTAAATGTATGTACAGAGATTTTCCTGATGATATTCCCAGACAGGATCAACTTTTGAATTATTACATATAGGGGTGCAAATATGAAATATATGACAACATGCTCGGATGCATTTTGATAGTTTTCCATGTTAACAAAAAAGATTTGTTGAAACTAAAAAAAAAAAACTATAGCCCCAGGATAGTAAATCTGGAGTGTTTATGGTAAGTTACTTTGTTTTCTCTAAAACCAAGAACAAGTGTCATCTGAACACCAAAATAGCTACTGTTGAGCAGCTCACAGAGAGACAGAAGAGCAGAAGATCCTGACATTTCATATGTGATGCAGGGATTTACGTGAGGTAATTATTCGGGCTGTGTCTTCCAACCTAGAGAAGATCAATTCTTTCAATCAATTCCACTTTTAAGAGGATAGGCCAGATTACCAGGGCTGAGGGCCGATGTGGACGAGGGGCCCGTAATGCTCTTAATAGGTCACTAAAATGTGTGTTAGAACCTCTGGTTGTTGCCAATGTAGGATTCCTCTGAGATCAGCCATTCGCACCTTCTCCTTTTGTCCCTTAGTTCCAAAATAAATGATTTGTTAAGACATACTCGCCATTAATGAAAAATTTAGAGGGTAATATTTGTCTTTAGTAACTTTATTGACATGTTTGCTAACAATCAATAATTTATTTTACAACTCATTTTAAATCGATAACCGCACAGATCCAATTTCCCATTATTTTAGTCAGGGTCAGATAATAGACTTGTGTATGATATGACACAAAAATGCAATACATGTGTCCATTTATCCTTAGTATAAGTCATTTGTTGAACCTTTTTTTATTGGATAACAGAATTACCCTGAACAGTCCTCTGAGAGGGATATCTGTTTTCCATTAGTGCTGACTGTCTGGGGGTTTAAAAGTCAAAGTTCAGAGGTTACTGAGGGAAACTTACTTTAATTATTTTTCAGAATGTCCCCTGAATATCCATCTGAGAATGGCACAAAAACATTTTAGAAAATTGCCTTAATTGTTGAGAGCTTTGTGCATTGACGTGAAAGGGGGAAGGAGTGTATATGTGTGTGTGTATGGGGTGGGGATTTGGCCACATAGTCCAGTCTCTGTGACTTGAATCAGATAAGGGTGAGGAGTAGTGACAGGATAGATGGGTGAGCTAGCCTAAACCCAGCCACTGTTTATTTAGACATAGCAGCAGGCTGGAAAGTCAACAGTGGGAAGGACAGTGAATGCACACCAGCACCAGAGAAACCTGAGACCAGAAGACCTAAGCTGGTGTCGAGCATCTCAAAAAAGGGATTTCTGGTCTTAGGTCAGTTTTGTGTGTCACCTCAACTCCAGAGAATTTGATCTGATCTCAGATCTGCAGTCCACTCCAAAAGACTTGGTAAACACAGGCCCTGGCCATGGTAGCCAGTCCAGTGTTTCTAGCACTGGGGAGGAAGGTCACCAGGGCCCTGTCAACAGTGGGAGCTACAATTCAACCTCAAGCCTTGTGTGAGTAACAATAGAAGGAAAGAAAACACTGCTAAAGGGGTGACCACATGAGGCAAACCCCCCTTGGAAAATAGTCCATCACAATTCTATAACCACAAACACAACTGCACCTGCTCCACACATCCTTATACCTAAATGTAGGAAAAGATAGAAAGAGGTATAAGAGATACCTACGATATGAATTAAGCGCAGAATAAGTAATTTGCCTATGGCTCCCAAAACAGCATATGTGACCGTTCGAAGTTCGAAAATTTTCATTAACGTGTGTTTTAAACACATGATTAACATTGTGCAACTACTTGCTATATATATGACATTTGGAAATTTCAATGGGATGGCACAATTCTGTTTTAGAAACTGCTCAGAAACCCCCTTATAATAGGTCCTTTTACACTGTTTTATCAAGTTTCAAAATCTGGCCTATGGCTACTATGGGGACTTACATCATACCACATGAAAACAATTGGGTTTATTGAATCCACAAGAGTCTCAGTCCCCAGTCATACTAAATTTATTTAATTCCAAGACTGTTTTGGGACCACAGTATGCAGAAATATTAAAATGCACCGTTTTAAGTATAGGTGAAAATAACGCATTTATAGTGCATGAGATAAACTGATGATTTTACCTTAAACTGCATGAGATTAGCATCAAGTGGAACCATATAACCCATTTTCATCTTGATATCCTGAAGTGAGAGGTCACGGAAAAATGGTGCATCATTTAGGCCCCCTCCCGACACACTAGCATGACATGGTTCATACCAATGGATTCCTGGGATCGCCCGCATGAGTCTCTTACTGTGGTGGCAATTTCGGATTCAGCTTTAGTTTTACCTTCCTACACCTTATACAGACTGCTATACAGTTATAGTATATATAAATATATATATATATATATATATATATATACAGTATACTATAACTATATAACTTTGTGATAATTGATTCAAATCCAGGTGTTCTGTCAAGTACTTTTATGATTGATGCTGTGATTATACAGAATAACTGCCAGTGCCTTCAACATGCTTTTTTTAAGCTGCTGTTAAATCCAGTATTAGTGTCTGACCTCATTAACCACCTCTGCTTTGGATGCAGAAAACAGTGAAACATAATTATGTGTGGGGAACTTTCTGTAAAACGCTAAATGAGCATTTCATTCATCTCACTAGCATTTAGCCTTTAACGTACCACCATACAATTAACTGGATTAGGATTTAGTGCCTGGCCTGAATGCTGCCGAGAGCACTTCCTTTAGCAGCGGTTATACTTTCAGACATGTTAATCACAGATCCTGATGACTCTGCCATACATTCGGTATAGGACTTCTGTCTGGATACTGCTCTGCATGGCTGTAAATAACTTCTGAGGCTTTCTGGTGATTTTCTGGAAAGTTTCAGGGATCATGGAGCTGGCTGCCTGCGGTGCCAAGTTTGAACCACGTTTAGGAAGGCCCCTCTCCTCTTTCCCCTCGCCACATGAAGGTGAATTACTTCAGAACAGGTTTTTTTTCTAATGGTTGATTATATATGAGTAATGGCAGCCAGCATGCCAATGATTTTGCTATGCATTTGATTACTTTTTTTTATTCCTTTTTATTTTCACCTCCTCTCTGCCACTCGACAGTCACTGGTACATACCTCTGAGACATCTGCAGAAAGGTTGGCATTAGCATGTGAAAGGGTTCATGCAGACAATGCTATGCATTATGTATTCACAGCATTTGTATGAAATGCAGCCGCTGTCATTCTTGCTACCCTGTAATCTACTAGCAATATTTCAGTCAAGAGTGTGGGGAGCAATCTAAAGAGAGGCTACTAGTACAGATACTATACCATATGCCTTGCACATGAAAAGCTCACTGTGTCCTCCATCCCAAGAAACATCAAATGCAAGGAAGTGTCAGATCTGTCAGAACTGGCTGAGCCAACTGTCAAGTAGTAAGACATGCTACCAAGTGGCCTGTGTTAATGAGGAGGAGGTTGTTTTTCTTCTTACCCAGAGGCAACACAGGCAAGCAGTAAACAGAGCATTTGAACCCTGAGACTTGTGGTGTAGTTGTCACTTTACAAAATCGGGCGCACATTTTCCAGCACAATCCCATATATGAGTGTGCATGAATCCGGGATTGTTAAGAGATCTGTGAATGAATGTGCAAGATAAAGAAGCTCTCTTGGTGGGAGAAACAGTGGCCATTATGGGGAAAAGTTTCAAACACTTTTAAAGCCCTTTAGGACACACTCACACTGTTTACTTGTACCGTGCCCCGTGCTTTAGTGTCATTGTCCCCTCCTCCCTCCTACCCCGTGGCCCAGGCCCGTTTGTACTCACATGACTTGAAATGATCTGGCCTGCGGCTGCATTGCCTCTTGCCTATATGTCATTACCACTCGGAGATTTAGTTTTGTCAGACTGTTTTTGAACATTTTATCTAACAAAATCTGCAGTAAACACTCCACACCCGCATCAAAACACCGTAAACCGTCCGGCGGCATCTTTTAATATGTCCGTTGCAGGGAACAGATGCATATAAATAGACATCAAGACCGCTGTCAATGCTTGCGCTCGTGTTCATACACGTGTGCATGCTCGTGGCCGTACATGCGCATCCGTGTTTTACAAAAGTCTACCTCTCTCAACGGGGCCGCAGTGGCAAGTGTGCCATGCCTGGACTCGGTAAAGTTGTACTCACACTGGTCAAACGAACTAGACTTTAGCCGTGAAGCGTGCTTGGGCACGGTACGAATGGACAGTGTGAGGGTGCACTCAATTTCAGCATGATATCACTGAATAAAGACGTTATATGGCTCCTCCATTTTGCAAATATAGGATATGTCTACAGAAGTAAACTTGGACAGCGCAGTTTTTAAATTCATGGTGGGCGAGAATATGGAATGCCTAAACCTTGGCACAATCCTGTTATCTGAAGTGAGTGAGTGAGTAAAGCATTTTATTAACGAGATGTTTATAATATATCTCACTGGACTCTGGACTCACTTCCCACTGGGTTATGGTGTATCGTGTAAAATACTTGGCAATAACAGACAATATGTCGCCTGTTTGCCTGAATAATCCAGTGAATCACATTGACTTTATACAGTTTTGCAGATGGTTACACAGTCTTAAAGTCCCTGAGCTTGTCTGTGTGCTCTGGCTGCCTGTCATCAACCCATCATGCGTCACAGTAAACTTAGCTTTCAGTGGCAGGAGTGGCCATGGGTTGCCACAGCTGCTGCTGTTGCTGCTGCTGCTGCTGCTGCTGCTACTGCTGCTTGAGCCGAGCAACGGTGGTGTTTACTCAGACACAGACAGGGTGGGCCGAAGTGAAACACACAACCCCAAATTGCCATCTTGTGCTATGCCTTATCCCATTCTGTGACGCTCGCACACAGTTCATCTGTTGCACCAGCTATGGACTCCAAATAGATCTGTCAGCCCTTGCACCACTTCTTTCATCGTGTCTCTTTCTCTGCTTCTTTTTCTTCTTAGAAGCAATGATGGACGGTTTTGTGCCCTTGGAGTTTAGCGTCACAGTTAAATGTGTGTTTGCATTGCTATTAGAGAGGCCACTGAGGGATGAGTTGCACACTCTCCTGACCTCTGACGGCATTCTCTCCCTCTCTCTCTCTCTCTCTCTCTCTCTCTCTCTCTCTCTCTCTCTCTCTCTCTCTCTCTCTCTATCTCTCTCTCTTTCTCTCTCACCCTCTGTTATGTGGTTTAAATGGTTCCAAACTAACCATCATGTTATTGACAGCTTTCCATTTTTGCATGCGATTTGTGTTTACACTGGAATGAAAATGCTGTGGAATGCATCATCAGCTATAATTATAAGCTGTGTGTTGATTGTAATTTAAAGTGAGAAACTTTCTCAAGTGCCAAACAGGAAGAGCGTCAGTTTTATCGTGGGTGCTTAGTGGACTGAACAGACAGGCGAGACACATGCCGTGCAGGTCTAATGTCTCTCCTAGGACCCCCTTCCCCACCCTCATTACCAGAGAGCTGCTTAATGACAATGTCAATATTGATCACAGCAAGGCCAAGCACCGGAGGACCGTGTGGTTAGTAGGCCAAGCTGGGGGAGGGGGGCATCCAACGATTTTCTTTTCTTTTTTTTCTTTTTTTTTAAACTTCACTCATCCCTCATTCATCCCATTTTGCATCCTGCAGGAAAGCTCAGACTCAGCAGTATTCACCTCTCTGTACTTCCATCTCCCTTACATCTCTTTCAATTTCTCTCAAATTGCTTCGCTACTGTCTCGCGCATGCTAGTTTTTGCCATCTTTACTGACTGCAAATGCAGCATGGGTGTGAGTGTGCCCTGTTTTGTCATCTTGTCGCCTATGCAATCTTAAGTCAGCAGATAATTGTACAGTGGTGTGGAGTAAACATGGGTTAACATGGGAGAAGCGAAGAGAGAGAAGAGTTCAATATATAATCTGTTAGGAGGAAAGCATTCCATATAGAAGGAAGCCAAACTGATTACATTACCTCACGCGTGGCTCTGCAGGCTTTTGTTTTCACATGCACATAAGTCTGCAAATGTGCTACCACTTGCACCAAAGTTAATACTCCTGCGTGATGATCAACAAGTATTGATTATCCCTCTTGTTAATTGGGCCCAAGTTAATTACTAGCAATTAAAATCATGAATGATACATTAGCAAGGATGCAGTAGACATTGCGGTGGGGCAGGCACAGACACTTACATACAGCATGTAAACATGCATTCATTCAACACCTACGCTACTCAAGCTGATCAAACCTCCCTCTAACATACAGACATACTTACATTTTAAGCCTCAGATACTGTCACATCAAACTGTGAAACAGTCTCAGGGCCTGTGGGATAATTTGATTTGCACTCACTTCAGGCTAAGAGACAATGACAAAGTGAGTCAGAACAAAGAATAGCGGTGACTTAGCTCCTAAAACCGAGTTTTACCTGAAGCTATCTGGTGCCTGGGATCTTCTCCTCCAAAGCCTGACTGCTGGGCCGATAAGCTCTACTACCTCCCCAAGCCCAGGTTGCGTTCCTTTTGATCAAGCCATTGGTTCAGTCGAACGTGGCTTTCGCCTTTTAGCCCCACTGTCCTTAAGCTGGTTTGTGGCTTCCTCCACTCCCAAACTGCAACAACAAGAGGAAATGAAGGAAGTTTCGTCGACTGGCACCTTATCTGGTCAGGGTCAGTGCAGTGATCCCCGCAAATTAGCCCCGGACCCAACTGAGTGTGAGTGTGAGTGTGAGTGTGTGTGTGTGTGTGTGTGTGTGTGTGTGTGTGTCTGCTTCCCTGCTGCTTCACAGCCTCCGACAGTTGACAAAACGGGCAGGATTTTTGTGGCCAAACATCAAAGCCATCAGATGAAGAGCAAAGATGTTTTTTTTCCTCTCTTATTGCAGCATATGCTCGCAGTTGGTTTGACAATTAAAATGTTTGGGGCAGGAATGTAGTAAACCATTAAAGTTCATGAACTCAAGGATCTGCGGATTGGGTGGTTTGAAATTGTCTTTGTCCTTAAATAATACATGATTCACTGTCTCAGTGCTGTGTAGCTCTGCCGTGCATAGGAAATGGTGTAATGTCCGAGGTCTCCAGTATTGCATTTGTCATTTTGCCTCGCAGTTAACAATAAAGTCAAAACTCCATGTCCAGATAGGATTCAGTGGTTCAAAAATTTACTTATTCCCCGCACAGCAGCAGACCAAGGAAATTCAATATAGGCTGTGACAATATAAATGTATGTCCCAGAATGTCCTTTAAAGTGTCTATAGGTTCGAAAAGCTTCTAAGTGCGGGGTCCATGAATCTGCATTCCATAGCTTCTAAATGACACTGCTGCTGCTGCTTGGGAAATTGGATTCATTACTCCGGCCACTGATAGAACTATTACCCCATGACTGATACTCATCCCCACTCCTTCATTCCTTTTCTCTTTGATGCTCAACATTTCTCTTTATTCTCTCCGTTACTCTTCACTTCCTTAATGTGAATTCATCCCGAAACGGAAGTAATAAACATATAGATTTTAGGGAAAGTAATGTATGCTTTCACTGACACACACCCCCGCCCCCCCAAGTAAATGATATATTGAGAGTGGGAAAGGACTACTTCTATTTTGCCGCTATGCTGAGAGGATGCAGAAGAACGACTCCTAAGAAAAGAGCTTTACTATTCCCCTCTTCACAGGGCTTTCCTTAGCTAATTAAACATTCATGCAAAGCATTGGGTCAACTTTGACAGATCAGTTGCAGACGGTCTGAGTAATGCTGTAATGCCTTTTTAAATCTCCTCTTGCTTGTGGATTTTCTTGCAAGCGAGGACCTTTAAAGAAGGGCATCTCCGACCCCAACAAATAGAACTGAGTTAAAGATGATTGATGTGTCTCGGAAAAAATCCATCCCATAATTTCACCTTTTCACCTCGAAGACGCTTCCTCCTAAGACCCATATTAAAGCTTAATTCTACCAACGAAGAGCAGGCAGTGTTTTAAGCAGAAGAACACATGTCTGTGAGGCCTGTTCCTCCTTATCTAGCAGCTTCAGCCTCAGCCAAAGATAGATGTCTGCCATGCCAGCATGTTTATTTTCCTTGCCGATTAGCTTCGATTAAAAGCAGACCATGTTGTCTCTCTCCTCCTATTTGTGCTATTGTGTGTCTGCGTGTGTGTGTGTGAATGTGTATGTGTGTGTGTGTGTGTGCATGTGCGTATAAGGAGTCCTCCGATCCTCCTTTTGCGGGTGTGTGGGTGTTCGTGTGAGAGTCTCCGTTATTTCATCTCCACTAGGCTGCACATGATAATTAAGCCATGGGGGGCTGGGAGAGGGAAGGTGGGTTACAGCTTACAGCTTTGAGTAATTCTGACCCCCCCCCCCCAACCCTTCCTCTGTCTCCTTACAGCCTACCTTAACCCTCCCCTCCAGCCCCGCATCCCCCTCTACCTCAGCTCCAATCCCACCTCAGGCTGTGGGAATTTTCTTTAGTCACACTCGGCTTACCAGGTAAACAAGCCTGAATGGGGAGATGCGAGCAGAGTCCATGGGAGAAAATAAAACAGGGAAGGATGTAAATGGATTTATCACTGAGCCCCCCCTCACCTGCCTGGAACGTCCTACCCCCCAACCCCCCCTCCACCCACATACTCCCCCTACAGTCTTTTCCTCCAATCAAGGTGGCATTCTACTAACTTGGCAGTCTCTTTAACAAGTCAATTGCAGACCTCTGCCACTCAGGTGCCCGGAGAGCTCTGAATCAGCGAAATTGGGGACTTTTTCTCTCCATATTATTTCCATTCACTCCTCACGCTCTCTCTCTCTCTCTCTCTCTCTCTCTCTCTCTCTCTCTCTCTCTCTCTCTCTCTCTCTTTCTTGCCCTTCTCTGTCTCTCTCCATCGCTGTCAGTCTCAATGCCACAGAAACAGCATCGGTAATTCTCAGAGGCAGCTGTGTCAACTCTGTCTTCAGTTCAACTGTGAATGATAACAGTGCTCTCTACCTGTAAGCCCTCCAGCTCAAGCAGACACACATTCCCTGCTCCTCTCCTCCCTAAATTATCTGCCACTAATCCAGATCAGAAAGTTAAAAAGCAGGTCAAGCGTGAAAGCCTTATGCTGAGTAATGAGAGCGGGACCCACGTGAACTCGTGAGTGTGTATATGTGTGTGTGTGAGTGCGCGCGGAGTGCTCACAGGGCAGAATCCTACTAAAGCCATCCAAGGCCTGCTTTTCAAAGGAGCCTTTCAATCTGAGGGCAGGAAGAGCAGACTTAAACCAAGACCACCATAAACAGACTCTTCTGTTTTATAACAAGCCCGGCCTGCCAAAAACAGCTCACAAGGTTTCCGTGCACCGTGTAGGGGAAATATGGATTCAATAGGAATACAGTATACGGGTCAGGAAGTGGGAGAAAAAAGAGGAAGAGACAGAGAACCAAATTTACGTCCCCCTGTTGACAGCATTCAGGTGTGTGCAAAAGCAGAAAATCTATTCCAATCGATCCGGAAGGAGCAAGGCTGAGGCAGAGAGATTGGGTTGTACACTGCTCCTGCTCCTCAAGGGAGCCTTGATCATGGTTATAGCCCCCTGTGTTAATTAAGGTGCTTTGACATTTCAGCATTAGCCTGGTCTCTCATCTTGGCATTCTGGCAAATCTTTTCCAGGCTCCCGAGAGCTTGTGTTGGGAGGGATGAAAGGGTGTTATGGTACAGTTGTTAGGAAGGGGATAGGGTGGATGCGCAGGCCTTAGTGGTGCACAACCCACTGGGAGCGTTCGTTCCAACCGTGTCTGGCTGATCCTGCGTGCATGCGTGAACCTCTGCAGTGTGCTGCGGCGGAGGCTAGCGCTAATCGATTGATCTTACCAAGCAGCATTATCCGTCCTAATCCCAGGTTGTCATTAACACCCCCAGTGTCATTTGTTATGTATTGATCTATTGACCCATTGATTGGATGGTATACAAATGATAACAAACACATTGAAAAGTAGAGAATGAAAGTCAAGGAGAGCGACAGGAATTAATGAGGTTTGACTTTTCCCTCCTTGAGTTGTTTCTTCTGCTAGGTAGAAAGGAACTGGAAATCAAAGACTCTGTTTGGGTCCAGAAAATATCCACTCTACATGATTTGTAGGGACCAGAAAACTACTGTCACACATTGGTCTTTATCACCTGCTTAGAGGCGGGGATTACAGTATAAAGTGCTGTATGGTGTATAGCGCGTAGTTTGAGTGATAGTGCTTTCTCCCCTCTAGCCTCTCTGTGTGCACCTATTCTAACTCAATGAGTCCATTCCTTTGTGGAGCGCTTGCGTTTGCTGTGCTGAAACTGCGGCAACACGCTGTTCAGAGTGCCAGATGAATTAAGACTCAGTAAAGTGCCAGATGCATTAAGACTCAGTAAAGGGAGAGTGGAAAACAGACAGTATTTCAGACATTGCCGCAAGCTTTGGATTTGCCAGCTATGCCTGTTACCTCTTTCTAAACAACCACTGACATGCAGGATGGAGAAAAATACACTTCCTTCTCAGATGTTAAGTGCTGTATTTGTCAAACTGAATGTTACATTCTCATTCTTGAGTATTGCATATTATAAAGATTTTAATGGTTTCAGCACAGTTTTAGATGGTGTATAATGTTTCCTTGATTTGACTCAAGAAACCCATATAGTGAGAATATACCTGGTGGAACACGTGGAATTTGGATGGGAGGGTTGGTATAATGGTAAAATTGTTGTGTTAGCAGGCTAGCTAGCCACTGCTAAGCTTAAATGCAGGAATGTTTATAGGAGGTTGTGTGAACCAAGAGGCTTCACTGTGTGGATGCATGGTGTGTTATCACTGGAACAAATAGTTTTTTAGTTATGTGATAGCCATCATTGATCACAACAAGACAAATTTGTATTGTTGGGACACATTTGAATTGTGGGTAGTGATTCAGAGGTCTGGAGACAAACTAAATACAGTATTATGCTTCATTGTGACTTAATAAAAATACTGCCCTCACTAAGGGTGCACTCACACTGTCCATCCGTACCATGGTCAAGCACGTTTCACAGCTAAAGTGTAGTTTGTTTGACCAGTGTGAGTGCACGGTCCGTCTGGGAGAGGTGGGCTTTTATAAAGCACGTTTGCACATGTACAAGCACGAGCGTGCGCACATGTACGAGCACGAGGCCTATGGCGGTTCTGATGTGCGCCTCATTTGTCCGGTCATTTTATGTGTGCCTGACATAGAAAAAAAGAAGGAGGGACCATGCGTGGACATTTAAAACAATGACGGCGAAGGTTCACGTTGGTGTGATGCGGAGGTGGAGTGTTTACTGCAGATTTTGTTGGATGAAAATATTAAAAAACAGTTGGACAAGACGCACAAAAACTTGGAGGTCTATGGAAAGATTTGTAAACGAAGCGGCGCATCACGATGATGTCAATCAATGCGTGGGATTTGTTACGGCGTAATGACGTATAGGCAGGCAAGAAGCATTCGCGCGAGGCCCAGGTAGTCTGAGTACAAACGGGCCTGGGACGCGGGGGGGGGGGGGGGGTGGACATGCAAGGGGCACGGTACGGATGGACAGTGACCTAAGGGTGGCCCAGTTGATTGTCCCCCTGCGAGCCATTAAGCAACATTCTGAGTTTGTCATTGGCAAAACAAGCACTTTTACATTGCACCTTAGTTTGCAGTTGTGGGCTGTAGCGCTTTCGCTGGACCCATTTCAAAAATTGTTGCTCGCATCCGTCACTTTGCCATAAATACATGAGAATAGGGTCCAGGTTAACAAATACATAAATTCCCTTTTAATTAGAAAATCATTGTTTTGTTTTGTTGCCTGTAATTGTGTGACCCATCTTAGAATATAGTTTGATGTTGACAAAAAGGGTGTGGAAAAGATTCTTTACTCTAGATTTAAGACTTTCAGATACAAATGATCGTTGGTTTAAACTTTACTATCTAAAAACAACTTATTTAGGACCTTCTTAAGAGCATATTTAACTAGAGCAGAATTGCACAATCAAGGTTGAATCAAGGTAGAAAGGTAAATAAAGAGCAGCAAGCCAAATGTTTGAATGTTTAACAGCTTGAAGTGGTGTTAAGAAGTGTAAACCTTCATGTGTTTCTGAGTGTGTTCCCTCTGTGTGCACATTTGCAGAATTTTGATCGTCTGACTCTGAAATAAAGAACTTTGGCCTGATTGCTGCTCCTTGCTGCATGCGAGCAATGCCAACACTGAATGAGAGGTCAGGGTGCTGTGATGGCGGTCTCCCTCCAGACTAACAGCCCCTCAGTGGGTTACTTGGTTCTTACATTCATCACTGATGAAGTCTCAACATAAGGCCCTTTCACACTTCCGCCCTGCACAGTGCCATGTGGTGCCAGCATGGATTGACTAGGCTTTCCATCACACTATGAAATCTCTGAAAGCAAGCCACCCTTGCTCTGCAGAATGTTTGGAACTATGTGGCTTAAAAGTGATCTCAGGAGTAAGCAGGGTCAGAAAATTTATGGGGTAAGAAAACAGTCTGGGCCCTAATCAAGGTTCACACAGTAGGAGACCTGATTTAGGATCACCAACCACCGGATCAGCACTCTTTTTCTGGACTCTTAGAATTCAGAGCTTGTAAAGCGTATAATCCAAGATATATAGTCTACGGTTTCGCACTGTGCACAATATGGAGTCTTTTAAGTATATTTGTTCAGTTTTATACTTGAGAACTTTACTGAGCAGTTAGCTGCTTTCTTTTGGACTGTAGTATTATATCAACCCTCTAAATAGTTGAATGCACTCATTTAAGAGTCTTGTGTAATCTTTTTAAATAAAAGAACACCAGAAGATTATTCCCCTCAGCAGACTGACAGACCAGCTGTGGGATATCAGCTGTTGAAAAGACTGGAAACACAGCAAAGTTTTTATTCCAAAGAGCCAGTGGATAGGTGTATATTTAACAAGGAGCAGTGTGTCACAGTTTAAGACAAACCCTCTGTGCAGTGTGGTTTGCAAACTCACTGATAGCTGCTCTCCTTTTCCTGTCCACGACTGCACTGCCCCCTGTATCCTCAGTTGAACGTAATTCATTTGACTCTGACCGGTCAGCCCGAGGCTAACCCAGCAATGGCAAGATGAGAAAACACGAACATTCTGCACGCTGTAAATCTCACATCTGCACTTACCAACACTGTAGAAGCCTGGATGTCAGCCGACGTCCCCACATGGCCTGAGCGACTCTCCCTTGACTTCCCACAACTGGGAAAAAAAAGCAGAAACACCATTCCACTGCCCCGAGGTTTCAGCACAAGCTTTATGAGTTTACACAGATGGGGTTCCTGGACTCTCCAGTCCTGTTTGTGTGCACAGGGTATTAAATATTTATAACAGTTTAGATACCCGGCCTTTGGAAAATGCAGTTCCAAAAGACATTTAGAGAAAGAAGATGCACATAGTAATAACTGTCATTAGTCAGTTATTTCGCTTCCAGTTGGGAGGCAGTGAGTTGAATGAGAGCCCTGCCTAGGTATATGATCTGTTAAATTAGTCGGGAATGCTGACTGTCTTTCTCTACTATAGCATAGACTGAATACTCCAAGCACCCTGCTGCATTGAAATTAAAACCAAATCAAAATTGCTTTGACATGCATTCTTATGTTAATGACAGTTTTCCCCCCATCCTTTCATTTAGATGGCCGTCTTAATGACTATCAGCCCTGTAAGTGCGGCAGCAGCATCCAATAAGGCTTCATTTAGAGCCCACCACCATTCAGAGTGAATGAGGGGGAACAAGGGGCCTTAGATAAGGAGTGGAGTGCTGGTCAGGTTCTTCATCAGCTCCGCGTGGCTGTTGGGCTGGTAATTACACACATTATCAGTCATTACCGCAGTCTGCCACAGCCGCTGAGACAGGCAGGGAGGTAGGCCTCAGTGCAGGGGGTGACGGTTGATGGGGGTAGGGATGTGTAAGCATCAGGACATGTTGGGGATATGTGGACATATAGTGCACAGACTTTGACGATGCAGACAGACGTGCACATGTGCCATAGTTGTGCAAAATCATTGGTTCCATTGAGAAATAGGTCTACTTTTATATCTATTGTGGTGTCTCTGTCTTCCTTTTTTTATTTCCCCTCATTTCTAATGTCTATTTTGCCTTATCTTTTTTGTTTTTCCTTCCCTATCCGCACCTTTATCTCTCCTGAGCTCACTCTCTCTGTCATATGGGTTTCCCCTGTGTTTGCCTCTCTTTCCTTTTCTACATCTCAGCCTAACCCCCCCCCCCCCATCTACTCTCTGTCTCTCTCACTTGCTCTTTGTGTATATCTTGTGGGCTCGCCCGAGATGCAAATGACACAAGAAAGTGATAAAAGTTGCATGTTGGCACCACCGTAATTAAATATTAAAGACTCTCATTTTTCCCCTATTTTTTTTCCAAGAGAAGGGGTGCCTGTGGATATTGCTTTCACATTACAGCAAAGAGAGAGAGAGAGAGAGAGAGAGAGAGAGAGAGAGAGAGAGAGAGAGAGAGAGAGAGAGAGAGAGAGAATTATAAGAGGTTTGATTTAGACTCCCAAGCATCTTGAATGCCTTTTTACTCATATATTATATTGTACAAGATTATTTTTTAAAAACAGTTTTATGGAAAGATGTGCTAATTGTAAAGAGTTGATAAACTGTGTTGACAGGGAAAGCGTCATTAGTTACTTTCTGGGGCAGAACCGACACATGCCATATGACTTTTGTAGTTAAGCAAAGTTTAAAATTCCTCTAAACAGAATAATTGATCATATAAACCCTTTTTCAGTTGTTTTGGGGTTGTTACATCATCCTTCCATACGTTATTCTAATGCAAAGTGTGACCCACTTTCTTCAGTTGCATTGTTCCTGAGCAACCCTGTTTTCTATTCAGTCAAAATGAGGATAAAAAACATCATTGTGTGCGTGAGTGTGTTCATGAGTGTGTTCATCTCCTTGTGTCTCTCTCCTTTGCTCTTTTGCGCACACTCTGTGTATTTATATGTCAGGGTGTGTTTGCATCATCTGTGAGCTTGCTAAGTGTGTGTCATGACTGCATCCCTACATGGGGTATAGGCCTTTCTGCTATGCTCATCCAGGCACAGCTAAAAAAGAGAGATGAGGAGGAGGAGGAGGAGGAGGAGGAGGAAGAGGAGAGGGAGGAGGAAGAAGGGGCTTGTTGCTTTTAATTGAATTGTAAATGCGAGTGGAGGGGGAATGGGGCTGCTCCTAGCTGGGACAGACAACAGATGGAAGGCAGGGCCTGCCCTGCAGGGTGAGAGGGGCGAGAGGGGTGAGAGGGGAGGTGAGTGGGTGGAGGGCAGATAGATGGATGGATGGGGGAAGGGAGAGGCAAAAGGGCCTGGTGCATGAAAATGACCAGGGTCTGTGGCCTCTGTGGAGCCTATGATTTCTCTTTCTGTGCCTCTCTTTCTCACACTCAATCTATCTTTTTTATCTTTATTGCTTCCTTTTCTATCTCTTCGCCTCTTGGAAAACAGAGTTTGGCTCGCACAATGTAAGACCTGATATCTAGCTAATCAATAGTGGTAGCAGCACGGCAGTCGGTTGAGTTAAATGAGCTCTCCCGGCTATTCTGTGTTGTTTGTCAAACACATAGATTAAACTCTCGAATCCAATGTGAATAAATAAAACATTAAAAAATGAATTTAAAAAAAAGTATATAACCCATATAACAGTATGTGATGTCGATGTCCTAGTGTGCTTATATAGTTGTTGATGGTATGAAGAAGCATTAACAAAGAGCGTGTCTGTTATATCTAAATAAGAAATCGCACATGAACACAGATGGACAATAACAGCACTTGCTGTGTAATATAAATGGAGATTTGCTCAGTGGGAAAAAGAAGCTGGGATCCATAGGAAATCCCCCCCTCTTCAAAGAGAGGAAAATTACCCCAGTCTGCCCTCCTCAGGTGAACAGGGTTTAGGGATTCTGTCATTGCATCAAGCAGACTAGGTCAGACACTGTGAGACACACACACAAGCACAAACACACAACACCACTAGGTCAATACAGGCTTTACCCTTTGACTAGATTAAGGGTATTTGGGTTGTTTGTGCATTTGCGATGATAATAGCTCAACATGGGGTTGCTTCTCATTTTATTGAACTGATCAACACTCATGCTAGACTTGCCAGGTTTTATCTCTGCATTGATTTACTTCTAATTTTATTTTTTTATGAGTTCCAGAAGAGTGTAACTTCTGGGGTAGAAAAGTAACATCAAAACCCTACACTTGGAACTCATGATTCGCATGCATCTACCACATGATCCATTTGCTGAAGAAAACATTCTAAATGACAAATAGGTGTGCACCCACAATTATAATATTAAGATGAACAAGTACCTTCAAATCAAACGTACACTCAGCTGCAACTCCTTTATATTTTACTTTTTATACATCATGAGATATAATTCAGTTTTTTCCTCCTTTTATTCCGTTTCTTGCAGACGATGCCTGTGATGGATACTCCTCATAACTGTCTCTGCAGGCATGATGTCACCGTGCTGCCTTAGTTAATCTCTTTCCTCCCAGACAGCATATTCACAGCCTTGGGGCTAGACCCAGCTCCTACATCTATCTGAAGCCAGCACATGCACTGTTGCTCTCCAATAACTCCGCTCAATTGCCCATCATTTCTCCTCCTCCTCCGCCAACCTCTCCCCCCTCACACACCTCTCAGAGCACCTCCGTCCACTGCTGCATTTTTATTCTGTTATTAATCTGCAGACGCGTCTGCCAAATAATTAACCTGGCTGAGTTATTTATTCCCTGGGTGATATTTCCCTACCTGTGTTTGGTAGGCAGAGGGGAGGACAATGCCATTGAAATGTCCTCTTGAAGTGTGTATGTGTGCTGTGTGTGTGTGTGTGTGTGTGTGTGTGTGTGTGTGTGTGTGTGTGTGTGTGTGTGTGTGTGTGTGTGTGTGTGTGTGTGTGTCTGGAGGGGGACTTAGTAAGAAAGGTTTGGGGCACTACCTCAACCATGGGCAGGAGGGGTACAGGCGATTCATGTGGAGTATGACAAATGCATCAGTAACCTTTTCAGCTAATGAAAAAAGGGGAAGTGCTAGTAGAAGAGAAGAAGCTGGAGAGGGACTCTTGTGAGGGGACATGTGGGCCTGGGTGTAATTCCCAGTGCATTTCCATTGGCAATCACATACAGTACACTGGCACACAAACAGAAAAAAAATACACCCACACACACCAACTGCTAACATGCAACACCCCGCCCAAATATGCAGATATGAAAACACACACTACACATAAATAGAAACACACACTTGCTCGCTTATATACAAAGCAGCTGAACCTTGCTCCTCGCTGGGTGTGATTATATCCAGGAGAGAGGTAATGTGTTGCGCCTGAGGTGGGAGGTGGTAGATGGAGGAGACATGAGTGCTTTGGCCTTGAATTTCACCCAGGACTGCCTCCCGTCTCCCCGTGCCCATTTCTCACTCTTAGGGGAGAGTTCGCTGTGGGCTGCTGGAAGTGTGGGGCCACGGCACAGTGAGCTGAGTGTTCAGGGACCACTTTTTTTACCCTTGAATCTCTCTCCTGATTCTCCTACCTCATAACAAATATTCAAGATGGAGGTAGTCTCTCTCTCTCTCTCTCTCTCTCTCTCTCTCTCTCTCTCTCTCTCTCTCTCTCTCTCTCTTTCTCTTACATGTCAGCAGCAAGCCATTTGTGTCAGAGAGCGAGGCCTGATGAGTGAAAATTTGTAGATGGTGAAAATATGTCTGCTGGTGAAAGCTTGAGTGGCATTTAGCATTGGCTTCGAATACCAGCTTATACCTTATATAGAAACAGAGATTGCAACCCAGTACAACATATATATTTAATACGATCTGAAAGAGATAATACATGATAACTTGAGCACTAATAACCTTTTTAATGTTCTTTCATATGATCCACATGTACCTTGTGGTTTGTTTTTTTCCCCGCTATGGTGATAAAGAAGGGGTTGCCACTTGGACTCTAACCTTATTCTTTATTTGTTGTCTTTCTAGTGGAGGCATATATTGAAAAATCTGCTTTCAAGAGCCTTCAGCTTCTTCTTTCTTTCAATGCAGACCTTTCCACTTTTCCAAATGTGAAAAAAAAGTTTTGCTTTTTGCATAAGTCTTGACATTTCCAATCTACTTTTACACATGGCTGGCTATTATCATAAACGGACATTTTGCTGTCTCCATTTTCAAAATCGACTCTCCGTTTTCAGAAAAATTTCCGTTTACACTAACCCATGTATATATGCCGTCAAGAGTTTTTAGAAAGAATAGTTTTCAGATTACGTTTAAAATGTGAGTTTAATAGATGATTAGCAACATACCGAATTCCCTGCTCTCACTACACTCTTTCCCTATCCTATCTTTAATAACAAATGGGAACCTCACTCGCCAAGGAGCAATCAATTGCTTTAGAATTTCTTGATACTGAATGAGGCCTTCATGTGCTGTCATATGACAACATGAAAAACACTCTGTGTGATGTGTTTTTTTATACTTGGCCAAATCCAGACAGGAGAAGGAAAAATAGCCAGCAACGATCGGGCAGCTGTTGGAGCCTGTCGACCTTGGGTGTCAGCCTAAGTGTAATTATTTTTCATGCATGCCATCTTGACCAGATATACACCGCTTGTGTTCTATTTATCAGGCCTCTCGAGTGAAGTGAAGGCGGGATGTGCATGCACATTCACACACACACACACGCACACACACACACACACACACGCACGCAAACACACACAAACACACACACACCCACACACACACATGCATACTTAGTTACATGCATCAACAGTGACCTGATTCCTCTGAATTGGTGTGGGTAGTAGATATATAAAGAAAATCATCGCCCTCAGTGAGAACCTGCTGGGACATAGATTTCAGTCCATATCTGATTTGGGTCTGAATGAGGTTGGCATTGATAAATTGAATTTTCAGCACAGGGAATCTATACTATAATTCACGTCGGCAGTTGGTTTTGCTATGTGCCAACTTGATCGTCTCCTGCATCGCATTTTCAACCTTCATCAACTGGCTGTTTGGCGACACTGTCAGTCTTTGCACTTGTCACCCGCTCTGTCTGTCTGTCTGTCTGTGTCAGGATGTGTGAGCCTCAGACGTCTACTGTCTTCACGCCTGTCAAACACTATGATACAGCGCGGTATCTTATCAAATGTCTCTAAATGCCAGTCCAAGAGACAGGAGTAATATTAAAAAGAGCGTAATTAAAATGGAAAGGAGCAGGTCATGTTGGGTAAGACCTTCAGATAAAGAAGGCCTCTGAGCAAACCAAGCAGTTTTCGCCCCCCTCCCTCCTTCCCCCCTCTGTGCCTGCCCTCGCTTTCTCTCCTCCTTCGTTCACTCTCCTGTCACCCTGAACAGAGGATTGACATTCAGTCGAGGACACCCCTGGCTGGCGGTTAAAAGAAGTGGAATTAATGTGCGAGTTGAAGAGTGGGGTGGGGGTGGGGTGGGGTGCATAGGGTAGGAGGGGTGGGGTTGGTCGGTGGTAGTGAATGACTGACACAGTTTTTGATGAAGTGCAGACATGGCTGACTCACCCTCTCTCTTTCGTCCGCCTCCTCTTCTTATCTTATTCTATTCCTCTCCGTCCATCTCTCTATCTCTACATTCTGCTCACTTGCGGGGGTCGTCACCCCGCCCTCCTGCCCCCCTTCCCCTCCCATCCTCTCTGGCCTTATTGTTTTACATCTCTTCATTCAGGCTTTTATAGCTGCTTCGTCCTCGTGCAGACCCATCTCACCACAGGATGATGGGTTCCTCCCCCAGTTATCGCAGCTATTTATTATCAACGTCGATCCACATCACATTTCTCTGACTTTGGGAAGATGGTTTTCACATTGGACTGCTTTTACGGACTCGCCATATAACACATCCACAGAGAGGCTCACACAAGCATGTGCATGCTCACACACGAAGTGACACGGTCGGACAAGAAGCCTCCCATCACTATATTACACTGCAGATTTACTAGGCGCTAAAAGGCTATGTAGCATTTTAAAGCTTCACAGTGGAATACTTTGACAGCTTTCCCAGATACTGCTTTGCAAAAAAAAAAAAAAAATCATTCTGTATTTGGGAGTTGGTGTTAGTATCTTGATGACTTTTACTGCTGGGTCAGTGATTATTCGAATGTGACTGAGGCAAAGCCATTCCAAACTGCTGACACATATCTGTCTGCATGTGTAAATCATATTTTAGGGAGAATGAGTCGGTTGGTGTTGATGTCATCACATGAATTCCTGGAGATAGAGGGAGTTTGAGGTGAACAGGCTGTTATCAGGTCACGCTGTTTGAAGTCAGCAGGAGAGATACTTCTATCCATCAAGGATTTACTGTGAAACAGTTTTCAATGCAGATTAAATTGGTTAAATCTACTTGTGTTGGATGTTTTATTCCTTCCACATTTCCCCTGGTTTAAAAAAAATACTTGTTCATGAAATATGTTATCAGATCATCACCTCTTCTTGCTCTCCCTTTTAGTTGCCCTCTGACAAATTCAGAGCACTGTAAGGTAACTTGAAATCCATTGGCACTATACCTCTGTGAGTCATGTAGTAGGGGGGAACATGTTTTAGCACTTAACCTTCATAGTAGGAGCAGCTGTGGGGCCCAGAGGGACTGTGTATTCAATAGAGGAAGGACGGCTGGATGCCTAATTAACTAGGCTGGCTTGATGATACAATAGCATCTTTTGAAATGGCCAATATATTTCCGGAACAGTGTGTTGAGGACGGCAAAGATAGGGGGTCAGCTCTGGCCTGTAAA
The DNA here is from genome assembly GCF_963691815.1 of Echiichthys vipera. Classification (NCBI taxonomy): domain Eukaryota; kingdom Metazoa; phylum Chordata; class Actinopteri; order Perciformes; family Trachinidae; genus Echiichthys; species Echiichthys vipera. The sequence continues at coordinate 13,867,460 of NC_139837.1, forward strand.
CCTACTTTAAACCCAATGACTTCAGATGTCACATTAGACTGTGCCAAAACGGTTTTATAGTTTAGTCATGTCACTTAACAGTTCTGTCCACTTTCACAATAATTGCAGTAACAAAACCTGCTTTACTGGCATTTGCAATGCGTCTTTATTAATTGCCATGTGTATCTATTTACGTGCATTGGCCCTTCTCAAATAAACTAGACTGAAACTCAAACCTGACCTGTATTGATCAATGGTTTTCACCCTCTTATTTAGTTACAGACATGCAGTCTGTAAAGAGACTTTAAAGTTGTACCAAGAAAGTTGTTCTATTCTACACTCTGGTTTAAAGATATAATCTGTAAGATTTTCATCTATTTAATTGTTCTGTCAGCCCGGATAGTCACTAACAGCTATGCTGTGTTCACTTGTAATCGGAAATCGTGGACCTCAACTTCTGAGTCAGGCTTGTAGTAAGGGCAGAAGTGTAATAGGAACATGTGTGTCTGTGTGTGAGTTGGTTTAAGAGGGTAACTTATGGGGGACGGACCAGAAGAAGAGAGGTGAATGTGTTTCAAGTTTACAAAAGAACAAATACATAAATAAATAGTCAACACACATAGTGACCATGAACATGACAAGTTGGAGGGCTCTGAAACCTAGACTGTATAAAAAATGAACGTAGCCTCTCCGCCGGGGCCCTTTCTCTCTACTTGATCCAATCATATTCGCCTCTGGGAGCCACCACCTTGTCAGACTTTGACTCCTCCTCATTTCCTCTTACCAAAAAAAGGCATTGATGTGACGTATGGGGGAGGGCGATACGTCCATCTGGGTGACGTTTACAAAATTAGCCACATTAGCTCACATTAACTCCACTGACTGGGAGCTAGGCAAACAGAACACATTTCTAGATAAACGGGAGTGGAAGTCTCGTGTCTCTAGCGGAGATTACACTGGCCCGGCGAGTCGAGTGATGGCACTCCTGTGTCTCTAGCAGAGACTACACCAGCTATGATATGAAATAAGGTTTTGGGGAAAAAAAAGAACCCAACGGCTTGGCGAGTCGAGTGCAGGCACTACTGTGTCTCTAGCGGAGATTACACCGGCTCCGGGAGTGAAGTGCAGGCAGCCAGCATTTATGATCTATGATTTAATATTATATTAACACAGATTATGGGCAGTACCATGCCCATAGACTGTAAAACACTGACCCTCACGGCCCGAATCCTCCTGCTTCTCCAGATTAGCATCTACTGTATTTTTCATAGATAGCAGGCTGCACTGCAAGTCATGGTGCAAGTGTGGCTATTCAATTAGCATAACAGAGATAACGTTAACACGGTGTGTTCCTAAACCATCTGTTTGTACAGGTGACTGAAGAGCAAACCACCATGTCACTTATAGTAACACCAACACACAAATGACAGCAGTCCAGGTTGAGATGACGGAGTTAGCATGCTAATCCTGAAAACTAGCCTCCAAGGCGAAGTGACGGCCAGAGGCTAACTCAAGAGGCTGTGCCCCTAATTATTCATAAACTTTAAACTCCAATAAAATAAAAACTAGCCTGTTACAAAAATATCCACCCTCCTAAGTGTTGTCATGTAGATCTGGCTTAAACATACATACGTGATACTGTATCAATTATCAAAAAGACTGATTGATTTTGAATTAATAGTTTACATGAAAAGATTAGTGTGTTATATAAACCCCGACCACTAGATTGCAGTGTTGTAATTTATCTTCAGCCAAATCGACTTCCACCCTTATGTAACAATGTATGAATACAGTGATAAAATTTGTTTTTAAAAATCGCAATCTATCGCTTTGCTTACAGTATTGCAATATATAATATGTATATTATTATATATATATATTATATATATAACACTGTAGCAACTTATCGCAAAGAAATCACTTTTAGCACTAAGAGGGAAACTATTTTTAAAAATGGATAAAATCAGCTCGAAAAACATCTTCACTGGGATTTTCTTTTCTTTCTGGACAAAATATTCTTTAGCAAGTTGATGTAATCAGTGAATGTAGCGGTGATGGTGGATTTGCTGGATTTGAGGTAGTTGAGAAGAGACGAGCCTTGAGTGGAACGCCAGGTTGGACTCCACTCATTATGGATCGATCCCCCCGTCTCCTGTGTCAGGTCCTCTGCAGGCCTGATTGAAGTGTTTTCACCCAAGCTTCACGGAACTGTAAAAAAAAAAAAAAGAAAACATCTCTCTGCCTCATATTGATTTCAAAATGTCAAAACCTAAACCTTAAGAGGAGCAGAACACACTCCAAAAGGCTTCAAGACGGGCTTAATGGCTACCGAAGAAAAGCTGTTGGGAAAGTTTTTACCCAGTTTATTCTTTCTGTAATGGCTTCCCCTTTGTCTTGCTCATCAGAATGGATTTTCAGAGGGAAGAGGTAGGTGAAGCATATCACCCTGCCATAACGAGGCAGAAACTGTCAGTTAGGATACCATCCCGTCTGGTTCGTTAAGGATTAGGCTGGTTGGGGAATGTTGTGAATTAATCCAGAGCGTCAGACATCACACCGAAGCCTCGCGCTGGATTAGTATTAGCTTTTGTTTGATTCATTGTGAATTAACCAACATAATCCACCTGGTGTCAGACACAATAAAAACACAGCAACTGACACAGAAACAGGATTAGGTTTGCGGAGGAGAACAGCAGGCCTGACTTTCACCAGTCAGTAAACCTGGTATGCTGTTCAATCAAATTATATAAATGTCCTTATCCTCATCATGAATGGCATTTTGCCATCTAATACATTTTGGAACATCTTTTACTAGCTGTGCAGTGCTGATTAGACTGAAGTGTGCTATATCAGTGGTGTTGTTGGAAAGGTTTTTTATTTTCATTTATCCCGTCTTTCAATTTTAAAGAAAGATGAAGAGGCGAAGTTGGATGTGGCTCAGGCAAGTCCTGTTCTGCCCCCCAGTAACAGATTGGTTCCTGGTTCTTTCAGTCATCCGGCCTGCATGGCAGCAGCTGTGTCGCCATTCCCCTGGCTGAGGCTGAGACCCTGCAGCAGAAGAGGCAGACGTGCGGGGAACACCTGCTGGGTTCCCTGCCTCTGTTTCTCGCCTCACTTTCCATCTCACCACGCCTCCCTTGCCACCTCTCTCCTGAATCTGTCACTGCCTTTTCTTTCATCTGCATCTACTTTCCCCTCCACCCCCTTATCCTCCCTTCGGCTTCACTCCTCCATCTCTCCATCCCTGCTTCCTTGCATCTCTGCTCTGCCCAAATCACAGGCGTGACAGCAGCAGAGCTCAGCAAACCCTCCCCCAGGTGCTGGTCTACCTTACATTCAGTACTGTGTCGTCTCTGTATTACACAGGATGTGGTAAGAATGACACTGCTGGGCTGGCATGTATCACCAGAAGACATTATGTTTACACTCTTTGTTTTTACTGGAAATAGACATATCCACCGTACCTGTACAGCAAAATACTGTATTTGTCACTGCCTTCCAAAAAAGGTATAAGCGGTTATTAGGGAAATCAACACTTTTTTCCCCCACCACCTCTTTTTTGTAGGTAATGTAGAGGCAAGGTTTTGACAAGGAAGAAAAATGTGTGGGATAAAAAAAGATGATATCTCTGGTTCTGCCGCATCAGTTTTGATCCTTTTAGGCCTGTAAGTACTCTTTTAAAGGAATATCATTTTTGGGAAACACACTTATTGGCTTTCTTGCTGTTGGATGAGTACCAACCACTCTCATGTCTGTATGTGAAATATAAATACAGCTAGCAGCCGGTTAGCTCAGCATAAAGACTGTAAACAGTTAGACAGGCTCTGTCAAAACGTGCCAAGATTGGACTACCTGCTCCTTTAAAGTTAATCAGTGCTGGACATGTCAAAAGTGTTAAAACAAAATACATAATCAAATAATCATTTCATATTAAATTTATTACATTGCTTTTCCAATTAATTCTCAACAGAAAAGTTAATTAGTTACTGGTTACTTTAGTTTTTATCACTCAGGCCATCAAAAGTGCCTGTAAATAACTCCAAAACCTCCACATATACTGTGTTTAACACATGCAGAGAAAACAAGACATTATGGCTGAAAGCTTTTAGTACTTTTAAACTACTTGGTTTAAGTTATAATCTTAAAGATCTCTGTTTTATTCTCTTTGGCGGTACCTATGGCAATAAGCTGTAATTGCAGGTGTGTTTTAGAATCTCAATTTCAAGTTTCATTTTCAGTAGTCATCGCTATTTTCTTTGTTTGTTCAGCCATAGTGACTTTTTACTTGCAATGTTATCAGAGACAGGAACAAATATGCTGCAAGCAAGTTGAAGAGCTAGTCTGTTGCCTTTGCTCCACATACCCTTTCTGGCAGACCAAGTATTGCTGGGCAATGGCAAATATGTCACTAACTGATTTTTCCAGAGAATATCGCCACAGACACCCAGTTTTTAATCCTGCAAATGTGAGGGTTTCATCATAAACCATTGTGTTACCTAATTTTTTGATAGAAATGTTAAAAGAGGACAGCCACTATTTACAATGTCATAAGAGGCCACAGGAAAAAAAAATGTGTGTGTTTTTTTGTACTCAAATGCTTTCAGCAGTCATACACAACACTATGGAGAAAAAAAACAAGTGAGGCCACTTCTATTTGTGGGGTCAAAGCCTTGCAGACACAGTCACAGTCGGGACTCTGAGACTCAGCCCTCTCAAAGCCCAATCACTCACAACCGAAGCTCTTAGTCGAAGCAGGATGACTGATACTTATTGCTGGTTTCACCATCATCATGTTTAGACAACCTCAATACATAATGCAGGATGCAATGTTGTGTGTGCGTGCAATATGGTCATACATGTTGTAGATGGGAAGTAGATGCATCAGTCACAAAGGGCATGTGAAGGATGACTGGCTGTCTTCCCATGTGTTCCGAATGGAGAAACTGTCATGGATTTCCCAATTGATTACACGTCCTCACATCCAGCTCATAATTGCATAAGAGTCAAGGCAAGCTGGGTTTCTGACCAGAACATTCAATCACTTTTCATCTATTATGAAGCATATACTCAAAACTCAATATGGAAAGAGACGCTTTATCAAGTCTGAGGTATCATCATGATGAAAAATTGAAAACATTGATAACATACTACATCTTCAGCTTAATGCAAGTCCAATTCTCACTGTCCAGACATTTTACCTTTTCTACATTTCGCTGGCTAGACGTTTTGAAGATGGCCTCATGTGCTCAGATTGTCAAAATGGGGACATCTCTTTCAGTGCTCCAGACTACTTGATGTCTCGGGCTTTCACACTGATAGAAGATGAAAGGAAAATAAAAATGTCTGCAAAATAGAACCCCGATACCATTCTCAGTCGGCTCAGTTATCACATAGATCATAGGGAGACGCTCATGAAAGGGCCCAGCACAAAATAAAAGCATTTTTCCAAGCAGACCACGACGGCACAAATAAGTGGAGGCACTTTGAAATGCAGAGTGGGTCGGTCAGTCAGTCAGTCAGTTAGTCAGTGAGTCAGTCAGTGTGTGTGTCCTCCCCTCTCAGAAAGTGCACCAGGAGCATGCTCATGTCCCTCACGTCGTTTTCTGCCCCCCCTCTATGTTCTGTGGAGGCAGTATGAGGCAGGTTGCCCGAAGCTTTCAGGGCTGGTAACAAAATGTCTCAGCCAGTCTTGTTTTATTTCCCTCAAGTAGCATTCAACACCTCCCCATAACATTCGCACAGACAACCTCCCATTACCATACGATTCAAATCTAACATCGCCTTTCATTCATTGTAAAAGGGCACCCAGAAACGTGTAATTATTTCCTCTCTTCCCTCCCTGAGATCAAAGCCCAAACAGGAGTGATTACAGAGAGTCAGGTTGTCTTTGAAGGCCTCCCTTTCTGTTTGGTTACAGTATAAACAGGGCTGGGAGACGCCACAGCGCTAACCTCTCCTCAGCAGGCAGACACTTGCCGAGTGGCAGGTGTGCCTCTGTTTACAGGCAGCCACTATTAGTATGGTGCACTTCAACCCTGACCCCATCCTAGGGTCTCTGGTAGTTCCCCCTCCCCACAGCTCACTTTCTCTGTCGTAAAAAGCAGCAGCAGGCTCCACTGCATCCCTGCGCTTGAAACTTGGCTGTAAAACATAGCTTTACATGATCTGTTTTTGGTTTGTGCAAGAATGAGAGATGCTCTGATTGCAATGTTTATGAAAGGGAAGTATAAGGAAAGACTAAAAGAGGAACCATGCAGAGGGTATACTCTGTTGCGTGTCAATAGAACCGTGCTGTAAGATTTCTTTTTAATTTGGCAGTCCAAACATCATGGTTTGCTCAGCACTGTGCCTTTTTCCAGCTGTGTATTAACAGTAAATGGATGACTGAATTACAGCAAGGAACAGAGGATACATTTTTTGTCCTCTATCTCTCACTTTTGTCTTTTTTTTTTTAGGTAGATAGCAAATAGTTTTCACAAGTGAAAGCGAACCCCATCCAACATAGTTATGCCAAGATTTCCTAAGACCTTCCAGCTGTGAAAGCTACAGTGTAACCATAATAAGACAGGGTAACAATCTCGGATTTACATGTGTTTACCATCTGAGCACAAGATAAAATGGTAATTATGTGAGAACTGCGCATAGCCCAGTGCTTTCTTGTTAAGTATGATGGAAAATTGCGTTGTATGACCCCCATATACGGTTTTCAAACTTATCACCTTATCATGTGGTTTACTCTGCAGGCATTGATTGTAAATGTTGAATGCTAAAGCACAGAATAAATCCCCCACAGACAAGAAGTATAGAAGTACTGGCTGTCTAAGAATCTATTGAATCCCAGTAACGCCTGATGTATTACCTTTACTTTGGGTGCCAGTTTTTGCTTACCGCTAACCAAGTACTTACAGTGCTCTGCAGTTCTTCAGCACATGTTTTCATTTTTTGCTCTTATATCTATCTATCTATACTGCATGTATTATGTAGTGAACTAAAATAAACAAAAGTAAAGTTATAGCTCCTGCACCTTGTTGTCTCAAGCTCCACAGGGCTTTAGAGCCCAGGCATTGCCACAGTGTTGCTGAGTTATAGATCCCATATTGTAAAAGTGAGATTTCCATGTTTTTTCTTTATTTTAAATAAAGAAGTTCAAAGTGCTATGTAAATACTGTGAAAGTATCAAAACTCTCAATCTATGCAATATATTGCACATAGCCCATATTCAGAAACTGTGCGTTTAAACAAGCCAACAGGATTTCCATATGGTTGTGATGTCACACACACATATATACAGTATGTATATATATATATATGTATATATATGTATATATGCAGCTACAGTGCTTTTACAGTTATTTCCTACCTGCAATGACGGTGCAGAGGGGCCGAGAGCGCAGATGCAAAACACCTGGAAACGCTGACCAATTAGATCAGACTGGGGTTTAAATTTTTGGTGCTTACATTCACACTTCATCAGGCAGAGTGTGAATACAGGGATATTCAGACATGTTTTTTAACATGATCTAGTAGAAACACAGAATACAAGAATGAACATAGTATGGGACCTTTAAGCTGCCAAATATTGCAGTTTCTAAAAGAAAGGTCACACTGACACCATAAATGTAACTTGATGATCTTTTCTTTTTATGAGGTTTTTTAAAAAAAAAAATACTTTGGGAGAAAAAACTAAATGGAAGTTGCTAGTTTGATGCAACTGAAGTTTGTGCCTGCATGCTTGCGGCATCTGGCAAGGATCACTCCTTTGCTCTCTGACATCGCTGACAAAAAATGGTCGTAATTGTTACTACTCACAAACACACAGACTGGATTTGAATGTGTGTCAGTGGCACAGAGCAGCATCTCTACATGTTTGCTGCACTGCTGTTGAATCTGCGTTGCTATACACTTGTTTTTATATCCTTCAGGCAGCACTGGAAGTACCTCTGACACACACACACAGACACACACACACACACACACAAGCACACACACACACACACACACACACAAACGCACACACACACACACAGGCTCCCATCAGACCACTCTACCTCTGCACCGGCTCACATCAACTGAGCACAGAAAGGGCCTGTCACAGGAGGAGCAAGACGCTAACCATTAGCAAATTTACGTCAGCCCAAGCACAAGGGTCAGCGCGGTCAGACGGACCACCCAACAGCTTGGTCATCAAGGACAAAGACACAGAGGAGGGAAATGGAGAGAGAAAGAGGGACTGGGGGAGAAAAATAAGGGAGGGAGGAAAGGAGCGTGGCTATCTCCTTTCAGACAGTCCTGCTGAAATGTGCTGAGTTGACACAAACTTTTACATATGGTGTGTGCGCTCAGTTGTGAAGCCACATGTACTGTCAGCACTGTTTAGGTAGTGTTCATTATTGCATACTATATGACTTTATGCATCTGAGACTCACATACGAGTACATGTGTGTGCTTATGTTCAAAGAAAAGCATTCTTCAAGTGTGTAGGTTGTTTTTTTTGTCTCCGCAGAGTGATGACAGTGTCCAGTCCGCTGCTCCAACACTGAACTAACACTGCAGGCATCACAAGCATACTTTCAGCTTCATATTTTTCAACAACCCCGGCTCGGGTTATTTGGGTCGTCATGACATGACAGAGTAATTGGTTTGCACAGATCACTCCCCGTATTTGACAACCTGCCCCATTTACTGTCTGAGCGCTTCGGTCAAGCTGCTTATAAATCTTTCACTGACTTGATTAATTGTCTCAAAAGTGCTCCTCTGCCAGGTAAATAAATAATGAGCAAAGTGATGATTTCTATTGTTGTCCAGTCAGCAGGTTGACCCACTAAGAGGTCGACTGTGAAAAACACCTCTCAGGGAGAAGATGAGAAAATAGAATATTTAAAGAAACACATAAATTGGCCTCCAGAGGGGTTCATTTTTTAGGGTGTAATTCTTATGCTGTGTGTGTGTGTGAGTGTCTGTGTGTGTGCGTGCAATAGTGTATCCAAGTCTGTGTGCAAGGATAATCCTTTTCCGCTTTTAATAGGAAATAAGTTTTTCAGGGACACTTTACGTAAACTCTAAGGTCAGCTTAACAAAAAAAAGTACAAGCATATCTTCTTAATAAAGAATGACTTTCGTTTTAAATTAGACATAAAGGTTCACCTTGCCTCTCCTTTTTGGTGACAAAGCTTTCAATTCAGTGCCCTATCATTTCTTGCAGTCAGGATTTAGTAGAAAGTAATGACAACCTGTTCCCTGGTCTGGCAAAACCAGCAGGGGGCAGAGGTGTGTGTGTGTGTGTGTGTGTGTGTGTGTGTGTATGGGGAGGGGGGGGGGTTATTCCTCCTCCACCTCCACTTTAATGTCATCAGAGAAGAGACAGTAGTTCACTTCTGGAGAGCATACCAAACAGGGAGGCTCTTCCTTTCTCTCATACAGTGTCTCCTTGGGTGTTACAGCTCAATATGAGGTGTTCTGTTTGGCCTGGCTGGGTTTTAATAAAACCTGACAAGGATTTATCACCTGTTCATGGCTCTATGTGCTGCCACTCTGTCAGACAGAGGTGGTGGTGGTGGTGGTGGTTGCGGGGGGTTTGCTCCGGTATGCAGCAGTCATATTCGCCTCATATTAATGTATTTGCAAGAGAACTGAACTTGCCTGGAGGAACAAGGCAATGAGGTTGGCTGATGAAGTGAATGTATTAAGGAGCAGGCCATCACTTTTCTTTCAATGAAACTATTTTTGTGTGCTCATCCCTCAAAAGCCCTCCCTGATTGACACACATTCAATTTTCATGCATATTACTACATCCCATCATGTGCGGTATTTACAGGGGCGTTCAAAATTTATTAAAACAATAACTAACATCTTCAGCAAAATAGGTTACACAAACACCTGTGGATATGTAGGATGGTGTATAAATAGCACTGAATCTTCACATGGACAGTGAAGATTCAGTGTCTCGCGTCAAAATGTCCTCTGTAGAGGTTTCATTATACTCTTTTTCCATCTACCCCCCTCTATCGCTCATCATTCTCTCTCCATCCCTCACTCAATCTCATCGTCATTTCTGTGTATGCCTCTCACCAGGCATCCCCATTGAGGACTTCCTCAGGGCCGTTGCTAGGTGATGGCCCCCTGATTAACGAAGGAGCAAGGGGGGATGGAGGGAGTGTGTGTGTGTGTGTGTCTCTTTCTCGGCAGTTATCACTAATTGACAGCTGCCGGCCCTCAGGGCTGTATTCTAACCCTGCGCCCCCAGTGTAATCGGAGGGCAGGGCTCTGTCGCCCCCCGTAGGATAGTGAGGAGGCTGGGGGGGGGGGGGGGGGGGGGGGGGGCAATGTTGCAAGACCTGTTTGGATAAGCAAAAAGATGTTGGGAGGGAGGGGTAAGGGCCAGGCGAGGAGGGAAGGTTGGGGTGAGAGGCGACAATGAGATGGGGAGCGAGAGATAGGTAGGAGAAGGAAATCAAGAGGGCAATGAGGGTCAGGAAGAGTGAGATTGGGAAAAGGAAAAGGAAAAAACGGAGGGGAGACGAAGAGCGTGCAGAGGGTGGAGGGCTGAGGGCATGGCATGCTGTCTGAGGGAGGGGGTCCCCAGCTTTTCAACAGTGCCAGTCTGCCGGCTCAACACCATCTGGAAGTATTCTCAAACGCTGGCCAACTCTCCCCTTTCCAACTAGGACAATCTGATTACCCCCCTTCCTCCCTTTTTTTTTGCAATACAACTCAAATTAAAATGGGATTATTATGATCATACTTTGGGCTCAGAGGTTGATAATGAGTTAGGGGCACATACTATTGTGACTGTATATGAGGTCTGCGTGATATATACTGCAAATGTTTGCCAACTTTGGTCTCAAGTTTACTTTAGACTGAAAGGCTTTCAAATATTTGCTCAGGGTGCTTTGAGTCAAAAATTGAAAAACTGTCAAAGCTATCAGAGAAACTCGGGGTGGTGGAAAGTGGAAAAAACTCAAACTACTCTCATAAAAAATCATCAGCGATTATTAAACAAAGACATTCATGAAATGAGTATTTAATATTTATTCAATAACATTATTATCATGCTCTTATCATTAGTGCTGTGAAAGCTGACTGAAATAAGTATCACTTTTTTCATTACAGTTATTGGAGAATGGCAACAGAAATTAAACAGCAGATGTCTACGTGCAGCTGTATTTCCTTCCTTTTCAAAGGCAAGCAATTAAAATGGCCCCTTGTCAAATATGAACTGTGCTTAAATGTATAGGGCGACACAGAAACCGCAATATATCATAATAAATTCAAACTAATTAGTAAAAATCTTTTGATGCATGTATTCCACTGTCATCACAGCCTTTCTTATGTGAAAATGCTTAATAATAGCACTCCAAACTGTTAGAATGTAATAATTATGCATTAAAGTAATTTCTGCTGAATCTTCAAACACATAGCACTTGGTTTGATGCAGTAAAATATATAAGGCACAGATTTCAAATCCGTCTTGTACAGAAGAACAAAACACAATTACAACTGTGTCATCTCCACTCTACGTAATCCGAATGAGTGATTATTTTCACAGGAAGCATGAATTAAATTACTGTATAGGACATGTTTGTCTCATAATAAAGCCGCATTGCCTCCACTGTAATTATCTTCATATTACTGTAATTATTTGAAAGTGTGTAAAACGGATTATTCCCTTTTGCCTGCCACTGCTGCACTGATCCTCTGTCGTCTGAAGCCTGCCACACGACTCTTCATGCAGACTTTGACATTGCCCAGCAATCGATAGATCCCCAGCACAGAAATGCATCTCACCCTGATTATAATGAAGATAGCTGGTCATTTAAAATGCTAATGGCCAATTTCACCTAATAAGAGACATTCAGCCCAGCAGTTCATTAAAATTTAGAGGTGGAAAAGTCTATTCCAATTAAGTTTCACCCTCTTTCCCCCAGCACCAAACCCATTAGGATTTTAAGAAATGTCGAAACGTCCCATCTCACAATCTTAACACCCTGCGAAGGAAGTACGCTTAAAACTGGAGTGGAGGGTCACTGAACAAAGGCGCCATTGAGGAACATAAGTGGTAGTTAGCATATGACCTCATCTGCCACTACATTTAAGTCATTGAGCATAATGCAGATATCAGTTTCAGGTCCCAGGAACACTGCTCTTTTCAGTTGTTGGTCCATCTTTTACTTTATGCCCTTTAAAAAGCCATCAAAATTATTACCTTTTATTAATTTACTTGCTATGCAGATTTTACTTAATGATTTAGTCTTCGAGGCCATTGAATAGGGAAAAAGTGTATCAAACACATGTTTAATCTGAGATCATACAAAATGGCAATTCAGTTTTGGCATCTTCCAATACAGCAGTTTAAAAATCATGTGTCAAGAAATATGGTGAGTAATATGTGTGCCTAATTGTTGTACATTTATTAAATTCACACGTTTGCATGTTATTTTAAATAGATGTAAAGGTGTGATCCGCTATTGTGCACAATTTCATTTACACCTCTGTGTCTGGAGTTCTTTCATATCATGAATTTGATCTAATAAGTGCATGAATAGAAAAATGTTATATATATACCTGCCTACACAGTAGATGCTCACTACATGAATTTGCTCATGGATGGCGATGAGGTTCTTTTGGACAATTTAACACTACATATGGTAATGCAGAAGCAAGAGGCAAATATTTACCAGAGATCCTCAATCCTGGACAGGAGAAGTAGCCTCGTACAAACCATCCTGATCTTGCAAGCTCCATTGTATTTTACTCGCAGATCAGTCTGGTAATATGTGAAAGAATAATTGAAGCTGTTTGCCAAGTGAACATCCACGTTGGTTTTGAGGTGGATTGAAGTGTGACGCAACGAGAAGCAGCTGTTCCGTGTATACAACATGGAGGCTTCAACCGATGAGATGAACGCAGCTATCGAGCAAGTTTTATCAGATTTAGAAAGTATTCCTTCCCTGAAAGAAGAAGAAAAAAACGGCACAGGAGGCTTTTCTCTGAGGAAAAGATGCTTTTGCTCCTCTCTCGACTGGTTTCGGCAAGAGTTTCATCTACCAACTGGCCCCCCTTGTCTTGTTTACTTTCTGAGCTTTGCCTCGACGCACTGTTACTACGTCATACACTCTGTTGATCTGATCGGTCAACAAAGCGTGATAGACCATCTATGTTGGTGGTGATAGATAGATGGTTTATCTAATCAGCAATCAGTATTTTCGCCCCTTCCCAAAAGATCTCTAAGCGAGAGTTCCTAGATGGATATGCTGAGCAAATGCGAATAATGGTAATCAATTCATCTGCCGGAGTCAATTTACAGAAGAAGTTCTTTACTAAAGAAAACTATCCTAAGACATAATTTGACCATGCGGTACCTGTACATTGAGTTCAGGTTTGTTCTAAGTGGTGTAGTGTAAATCTCCTTCGTCAACAGCTCAAGACCCGCCAGTTTAGTTCTGGCGCCACCACTATTGTACATTATCTTGTGCCACTGGGGGTTTTCGTGTTCTTTGCAGATTTACCTTAATATTTTTTATATATGATTTGCAACTAAATTTGTATGGTACATTTAACATTTTAATTTTTCATCCTTTAACATCCTGTATCTGAGACATAAGTAAGCCCAACAAAATATATCTATTTTTCCGCAGCATTTCATTCCGAATGATTTTGCCAATAACAACAATACGAACCCTTGTTGTATCACAAGAGGGAGTCATATGGAAGGTCATAGCTGCTTGCAAATACTAATGGAAACCAATAGACCCATGAGCGGACAACCTTGAGTTTTGTCCAAAAATCGCCTTGATGATACTGATCACTCCATTATGGGATCTGGAACATTTGTCTGCTGAGAGAAATGTTGTGTTCATTTTAGAGAAAAGGTCAACCAACATGTACAGTAAAATGGTTCCATCTGCAACACAAACAAATCAGAGGATGTGCGGGCTCGTTGTGGAGCTTGGATCAGATAGCGGAACAAAACTAAAATATAAACACCAGATCTGAGTAAGTGAGTCTTGTAGCACAGGGAAATGTGTTTTTTTCCCCATTGTATTAAATGAAACATATCAATGCAGCTGCAGATTTGTTCAAACAGCTCACTAATCTGAAAGGAAAAGTGATTGTAGAAAAAGAATCAGCATTCTTATCTTTTAGTATCTGCAACTTAAATGGCAGTTCCGACATGACTGGAGGTCTGCAGTTCCTTTGTTTTTGAATAATATTTATCATGCCATCTTTGTGTTATCTACTTTAGTGATGTTGTATTCATGTGACCCTACAAGACACTGTTCTGCTACTCATTTAATGTTTTGTGAACTCCTAATGAAGTATTTCCTACCTGCCTTTTTAGGTGAGTGCAGGGTTGAAATCGCACACACACACACACACACACACACACACACACACACACACACACACACACACACACACACACACACACACACACACACACACACACACACACACACACACACACACACACACACACAGGGGAAGAGACGATGGGCCGACTCTGAATTCTGTTTGTTTACGAACAGTAAGCGATACTTTCTACATATTATACCTTTTAAAGGAGCTGTACTCAATATATTGAAAAAACATGTGCTGGGGCTGCTTCCACACAGCTCTCACAGACTGTTCCCCAATATAGGAAATACTCGGATTACAGCACACACAGAGGGAGACTGTCGGCATTCTCTGCTCAGGACGCCATTACACCATTATATCTTTTCATAGCAAATATTTGTTTGCGGCTATATTAATGAATTCCGAATGTTGAATACAGTTCCTTTAATGGGTTAATATGTAAAACAAACTAATCACGCTGCAGTATCTTTTAAGCTAACATTATTTCTCATAATCTATTACTTTAGTAGAATACAAAGTGTGCAGGAAAATGCAAACTGAAAAAGGGATTCTTCAACATGATAGAGCATAAACATAAACCCAGAAAAGTAGGATTTAATGCTATGTTTTATTAAAAGGATCGTTAAAAATGTTTTAGTACTGTCAAGAAAAGCATTGCCAAAAGCCTTTTCACAGTACCTAATGTAACTTACACATACTCATAATCCAATTTATTGGGAGAGGCAGATAGCATGCATCAGTTTGTGTGCAGTGTGTCGTTGCTTAGTGTGCAATCTGAGAAGAGTCTCTATTAGCATAGTGAATCAAACAAAACAGTGGCTCTGCCAGTGATGTAAACACAGTGAATTAAACATCCTGCAGTTCACTGCCTGGTCATCTTCAGCTCATTTGACTGTGCAGGATAATCAAGTCTCTACTCAATTACAGCATCTGCTTTCCACGCAGAACTATGAGAGCAGATATCATTTACAACTGAGGACTGTAAGCCCTCTTCAAAGGGGATTTAAATTACAGAAAGTGTGCCTCATGAAAATGTTCTCGTTTCTTTAAAAAGTACAAATATATGTGCATAATACTGGTACGAATGCCTGATGGGATTTCATTGCAGATGCA
Organism: Echiichthys vipera; assembly: GCF_963691815.1. NCBI lineage: Eukaryota > Metazoa > Chordata > Actinopteri > Perciformes > Trachinidae > Echiichthys > Echiichthys vipera. The sequence goes on from NC_139837.1 coordinate 13,882,907, forward strand.
AGATTTGTTCTTCCCCAACTCTATTCTTTTTTCTTGTTGCAAAAGTTGTTTTTTCCTGACCTTTCCGGTCAGAACAAGATCTCTTCCATTGGTAGGACTGTGACTGGCAATTATGCCTCTAACTGCTCTCTCCCTTCTCTTCCAAACTCTCAGACAAGTTGAACATCTACCACCCACTTCACTCACAGTAAAGTCTTCAAGCCATCGGACACACTAAAAAAGAACACCGGTTGCTGAAGAATCAACAGCTGTTTTCAGCGGACTAGTTCCTGCAATTCTGCTTAATCCACCAATCCTAGAATTAATTATGCAATAGATGTTGTTGGGTTTGATGTCTATGAGACTTAAAGGCCACTAACTAGGGCATTATTAGGAATGTGTCTTTCTCTGCCTTTCTGTGTAATTTGTACAGACAGTAGTACTCACTGGTATGCAATGGGAGAGTGTACAGGAGAATTTAAGGCTCACCTATTACCTTATGTTTTTTTTCTACTGCTTGAACAGCTTTTTTACAGGCTGATTAGATGTATTAATAAGTGAGTTGAATCAAGACAGTGTTTCAGAGCTTTCCTATCTGCACAAGCTAATCGAACTCTGAACTTCCTCTCAGCTCACTGCAGCAAATGGGCCACTTCTGCAGAACCTCACTTCATCCCTAATGAGCTGGAGATCGATCGCCTCCTGATGGAATCAGCATATTTCAACAGGGGAGAGGTGGTTCCTCCAATGTAGTAAAAATAAATAATTTTAGCATTTAGTTCAACAGTCCTATTTGGTTAATCCTCTGAAAATGATTAAAACGGCTTAAAGAAAAAAAAACATACATGATTCAAGAAAATCCATTTACAATGTTTGATCCGTATTTTTCTTCAAGCAAAGCCATGCATTAGCAAAGTAGAAGGATTTTGGATTGCTCTCATTTTTATATTTCTTCTTCACATTCTGTAGCATGAAAAAATGGCAAGGTGATAGATCTCCCCCCCGCCCCTGCTTTATTTTCGTATAAAAAGAAGACTGGAAGATATCCAGCTGTATTTGGATCCTGTGACTCAAACTCTCAGCAGAGGCTTCCCTAGTCTCACTGCAGCTAAGTAGCACACGAGGAGGCAGTTAGTGACCCAATGACCCCGTCTACAGAGAAACAGAGCTGGGTGGGATTATATCAATGTTAGATGGACCCAGGCCAATGCTTAGCCATAACATTCTGGCCAGAGATAACATACTTTTTAATTACATATGGACTACAGCTATGTTAAATTTCAGAAGTGAACCCTCTCCTGGGATGTTGCCACTAAACTTGACATAATACATCAAACACAGCTTAATGTGATTACAATGTGCAGGGGTCTGCAGTAAAGTCAAGAGCGAGGGGGAAGTTGCCAACCCTTAAATAAGAACAATTTTTTTAAATGAAGCAAGTATCAGACTATTGCCTGTTATCGCAGGTTTGAAGTGTTTGTGTGTGTGTGTGTGTGTGTGTCTGTCCATCTTCATGCAGAAATGTGTGTTTATCAAATCTCCCAAAAATTAATTTCAAGAGCATCAAATACCGCAGGCCCTCCGCATTTAAATTAAAAACTCAGAGCAAATTCTCCAAAAGTAAGAGCGACAAAGTCACGGTGGTGGATGGGTCAAACAAACATTGCGGTTTATGTTCTGTGCCTCCCATGCGTCACTGTAGTTAGGTTACAAACCCCAACACAAGGGCCCTCATTTATCAAACGAATGTACGGCAGAAAAACGTTTTTTCCACGCAAACTTCGGCATTTATCAATTTGGACGTGAGCGGGAGCTACGATCAAATCTCACGTCTGGTCTGCGGTCGTGTACGCAAATTTGAGCCTGTGGATTTTGGGTGCAGCACAGCAAAATCTGGCTTAAAATAATTAACAAACCTCAGCTGTCATCAAGCATAAGCAGTCACATATTAAGAACAGAACAAACGTATTCTAAGACGGATAAAAAAAAATTTAAATTGTGGTTGGAGCAATTGATTGTACTCAGGTGCGTCTGAAGCCACCATCCATGAATGATTACGCATTCATCAATCGCAAAAACTACCACTCGATAAATGTACAGGTGATTTGTGATGCCAAGCTATCATTTTTAAACGTGGTGGCCAGGTGGCCGGGGGGGGGGGCACACAATTCTTTTATATTTCAAAACAGCTCGGCTCCAGCCCCCCGCAACCCCAACAGGGACAAGCGGTTGAAGATAAATGAATGAATGTGTTGGGGCGCGGCTGCAGGAAGACGCACTGCAGAGCCAAAGTCATCTCCTCGGTAAGTGGCTACCCTAGATAAATTGCATTAAATCAAACAAGGTATCAGATGATGAACATTATAGTATGGTTCTTCTAGACGTCAAAGGTTATCCTCTAACAGTATACCTAATAACCCGCAGGCAAATCTCGCTACAGGAGTGCAGGTTCAACAGTGCGCGCACACGCACACGGGTCACAGGAGCGCTGCTTCGGTTTGACTGCCTCCGTTATTCTCTTCCATACAGAGTTTTTATGGGCCCCTTTTATTCCACTCTTAAGACTGCCAAAAAGCACATCTTTATTTTGCTCCGACTCGGATGTCAGGATGCCGATCTCTGTGTCGGAAAAGTTTATTTTCATACCAGTGTTTCATGTTTGACCTCAGTGGGCGAGGCCTCCGAACGAATAATTTTTAAGGGCGTAACATGTTAATGACGATCGAATTCAGCCACCACATTTATCAAGGCCCGCTCATTCGTACTCTGAGATTGGTCAGATACGAATGTTTCATAAATCACACGTGTGTCCTGTCGTATGACCAATTCTGCGCTCAGATCTGCGCCAGTTTTCACTCAAGATTGATAAATGAGGGCCAAGATCTTTTCCTGACCCTAACCACGTGGTTTTGTTTATGAAACAAAACCACGTGTTTAAAACCACCAATAGTTGAGCGACACAGTTTTATGCACAGGGCTACCCAATGCATATAAAAATGATGCCAAGGGGTCCTGGCAATATGAGTTGGAGTCATGATTGATTTTTAATGGCAAACATAGTTATATTAAAGCAACTGGACTTAGTTATTTGTCTAGGAAGACGTTTCACCTCTCATCCAAGAGGCTTCATCAGTTCATGTACGCGTCAGATGCGTACATGAACTGATGTAGCCTATTGTATGAGAGGTGTGTGTGTGTGTGTGTGTGTGTGTGTGTGTGTGTGTGTGTGTGTGTGTGTGTGTGTTTGTGTGTGTGTGTGTGTGTGTGTGTGTGTGTGTGTGTGTGTGTGTGTGTGTGTGTGCGTGTGCATGCTTTCATATTTTTCATAATTCAAGGTTGTACAAGGCTTCCTAATTCACTCTAAATCTGCATAATGACTATTTTGAACTGCTTAACATGCTCTCTTGCGCATGGCTAAAGAAGACAGTATGAATACTAACAACTTAAGGAAGAAGACGGGCAGACCAATACCCTTGATGCTGAAGTTGATGAACGGTAGCGAAGCAGCTAATGTTGCAGGCCGTCTTGACATTTGAGACACATCCCGGGGCTACCGCTTCCCTCGGCCGTCATTAATAAACGTGTTTTAGAATAAACAGATGCCATTTTTGTTAGCATAAAGCTCAAAATAGATTAATTACACCAATCCAGGGTGTGATTTGTTTTTGTCGAGCACCTGGTCCTGTGCACTCTGTCTTCCTATCATGACAGTACATGGAAAAGTCATCTCGTCCATCAGGTCTTTGCCATTTCAAGGTAACCTCAAAAATCTGTGTCAGACAGTCAAAGCAGGCATCAGGCACAATGTGCTCTGAGCCATGGCTCCAAGGCCAAAGGTGTTACAGCGGGTGCATCGTCACAGAGAGAAAAATTAAGCTACTGTAAGTACCTATTCAGCAGGCTGTTGAAAGTGTCTGGTTAAATCTTTTTGGCTGTAAAGGGGTGTCTCTTTAGCATTTCTCATAATTCCCTATACAGTATATATATGCAAGCTGTAGCGCCACAATACACTGAAAAACATGTTAGCAGTTAATCATTCAGTCTGATATAAAACATTTTGATAAGTCTGATACTTAGAATTTAAGAACCAGTTACGTTTACAAGCTCAGTAACATTTTTATGTAATTCATAAAGATGAACTGCTGATGAAACAAAGCTATGCCAGCCCTTAGAATTGTTATTCCAATACATTATTGTGTAAGATAAAGTACAACTGGATTCATTTTAAGATTTTGCATTTTAAAAAAAGGAATATTTTCCCCATTAAGCACACTGAAGAAAAATATCACAGGCATTAATAAATGCTCTCAGATTGCAGATTCTGCCGATTACAGATGCATATGAAATGTGTCAAATCAATCTGATGCATTTGCATTTATCCAACCAATTTGACTGCATGTAAATTAAATGATGTGGCCCCATAAAGAGTTGTTTTTGCCGTCTTAAATAACAACCCATTTACTGCTAGCTTCAGTAATGCAGCCTGTTAAAACGGATACCATTTAGCTGATGATGAATAATTCTGCCTGCGTTTCAAAATCCACTTTGGTTCTCAGACTATTTTCTAGTTCTTGGAAGTCAATTTAACCAACATGTTATGTCTGGCAATTGGCAGACTGGTGTTTTTTATTGTTGTGTTTCTAAAGTATTTATAGTAGTTTATATATATATATATATATATATTATATATATTTTAACTGCTAAAAAAGTCTATATCTTAGATGTAATGACACCAAAGTTGAAAGCTGTCAACTATTTGCACATCATCTGTTCTGAGCCAAAACCTGCACACTATTCACCTCGTGGAAAATGCATTAGTTATCCCTAAATTTCCATTTCAGGCCTGAGGTCTCTGGTATAATTCATCAGATTTTTGATCACATGAATAAAGAATGTCGGACAAGCAATTGGATTTGCATACACACTTGTCTAAAGTTTGCATTTATGCCATACCTGTGCACCACACACTAATGAGGCAATTATTTAGACAGCAGGCCTGCGAGTCTATTGGGGGAGATGCCACAGAGTTCACAGCTGTGGGATTAACATGGTTAGCTGGACTTCAGAGAGGCACAGGCAGACAGGGAGGGATTTCACACTGTCTAATGAAGAAGACTTTTCACATTTCATGGCAAATAATGAATTCTAAAACAAATTTGCTGCGAAAAAAAGAAACGAGCTTCATAAGTGTCACGGACTGCATTTTAAGCACAGTGCTGTTGGGAAAATGTCAATTTTAAAGGCGAATGCTCGTCATTCATGCTGCTAATTCAGATGATTTGGTGTCAAAACAAAACACAGCAATCGGCTCGTATACAGTAGTAATCGTACTGATCGATATATTCTATAGGAAATACATTCTCGCAAAATTCATTTGACTCTGGCATACTGATAATTACTGATGTATAAATACCGTGTTTGGCAACTTCAAAGAGCGGGGCCAAACGACTGCTGAAGTATCCTTTTAATGACCATGCTGATCAATCGCCTTCCCGCTGCTGTAAGTTGAACTTGATGGTAATTAGAGGCTAACGTCTGCCACATACACATTATCATTCTCTCACTCTCTTGCGCACACATGCACGTAAACAACCTCCACATTCAGTTAGATTTGATAGCTCCTGCAATCACGGAAGAATAAATTACCTACTTGAGAAGAGTGAATGCCGAAGGTCTGCTCTGCGTGAGCTGTACTAACTGATTATTTAGTGTAAGGATCGTTATTCTTTGCAATCATTGCAATTTATTATAATTTTTTTATAAGGAAATGTGGATTTCAGTGCAGAATTGTACTCATCATAGAGCAGTGTGCCCTGACATCATCCTCAGTTGTTGGTTTCAAGAGACGTGTTGGTCTCTTGTCGTACCATGTTTATCTCTTGCTGTCAGGTGCTGTGTGTATTTCTCTATTGAGCGTTTTGATATTTTCACAGTATTTATATAGCACCTTAACCTGCTTCATAATCATAAAGGCATAGAAATCTCACTTTTTACAGGACAGGACCTTTTAAACCGAGTGGGAGTCTGAGAGAAAGACATCACCTTCGCCCACAAAATAAAGAGGTTATAATTTTTCATCTCATTACAGCTCTTATATTCTTGACATCTTTCTTCCAATGGCTTTAACAGGTTAAAATCAATTTAGGGAACTTTAGCCTGTCGTAAGATTTATTGTCAGGCAGCTGTTTCTAAGCTGCATGTTGGTGAATAATGAGGAGCAGTGAAACGTTTGGCTGGATCAATCTGAAGAAAAGACGTTTTCCAAAAGCCTGACTAATTACACTCAGGCCTTCGATTACTGTCTGGAGCAAAACTACAAGGAAAATTATAATGATTCATTTTGCCTTCATTTACTTTCAGAAAAGTCAGGGTTTGCACCAAATGACCCATATAAACTTTGCATTGCATCCTGAAGGCATATTTATCCCTTTTCGCAGTATATTGTGTCCCCTTGTTCATGAGAGAGCAGGCTGCCTTGCTGTTCCTCGTGCAGGTTCAGTTAAAGTTACACATTAATATCCACAGATGACCTTTTGGATGAGCTGCAGCATTAGTCTTGTGCGTTCTAACCTGTCCTGTGTGGACATAGAGTAATGTGCTGGTTGACCGCTGAGCTGACCCTTCCAGGCATTAGAATGTAGACCACATGTCTCGTCTGTTTCTACCTCCACTGGAACACGCGATAAAGTCTAAAACAAATACAGAGCCAATGTGTTGTATGAAGTCTTATCTGCGCTCCACATACTGTGCTGATAGAATAAGCTGTATCTGGTTTGCTCTCTTCCGCTTAACGTGCATGGGCAAGCACACAAACATGCATGCACCTAGGCACGTATACACGTGTAAACACACACGAGAGCACAACAGCACCTCAACTGCACCGAAATGTTTCAACCTTCAAATACCATTGAACTCTAGATTTGTTTTTGTGCAACAACCCCCCCACCCCTCCCACCCCCAAACACACACAGACAATGCTTGATTGACAAGTTCAAATAACTGGAAACATTAGCATCTTAATTCCAGGCACTGTCACATTTGGTTAGCATCTCCTCTTCAAGGATGCGACTAATAAAGGAAAGGTATTCATGTTACTGAACAAGCCCTCCTTTATAACCTAATTGCTTTTGGTTCAATAGCTTAAAAAGTCATTAATTACAGGGCCAGCTTGTAATGTAGGTTAAGGTGGCTTTTTCACCAAGGTAATGAGTCGGCATGCACTGTGGCCAGGCAGATTTTGATGCAATAATAGGAGGGGTGAATACCATTTTTCCGTCTTTGCTCGATAAAGGCACTGCCTGGGAGAAGAGAGGGGCCTTTTCATAGTGTCTGAATAAAAAAAAAAAAACCTAAAGAGGCAACAGATAATTGAATTCCAAACAGTGCTATTTGTATAGCTGGCAGCATATTACCTACAAGGTGCAAATGGCCTTAGCCAAATGTGGATGACATCAAAATGATATGTATTGAAGTAGCACAGAATGTAATGTGTTTGTATGTGCAAATGTGCATGTCCATTCTCAGGGTTTTCATTATATCCCCGGTGGTGATGGTTGGATGGCTTTCTGTTTGTTTGTTGTTAGTCTGTTGCGTTGTTTTTTTTTCAGTTCACATCACAAGACATGCTATTTACCGCTCTCTTCTTGGCATGATATTGATTACCTGCTGAGGATTTCAAACATGAAAATACACATTCCTCAATTTTTGTTTCGCAAATGTTGAGTGGCATGCCAATCTTCTGCAAGGTTAAACAATGTACATGCATGAAATCTATATAAGCCGTCTGCTTCACACAAAGAAATGAGTATTAAAAGGCCTCACTAGCGCCTGGTGAGGAATATGGATGAACCTTAAACAAAGTGATTTGCTTGAACACAGGCATGTTGCTTCCTGTGAACTACCTTCCATCGATCAGAGCAGAACAAAACAGCCTTTCCTTTCAGACTGCCACAGAGCACATTCAACAGACCATTCTTGTTCTATGACCTCTAACCCCCCAGAGATCTGATGGCATTTCATTGACGGCTTCCACCTTGCAAGGCGAGTGAGAATAGAGGGACGGTGGTGAGAAAGAGGGAGGAAGGAGAAAAAAGAGGAGGGGAAAGGGGAAGATAGCGGCGGTTGCTCAGTGACTTTGGAGGAGATTAGACGACTGAGTTCACCTTTAATGACGGTGGAGATAGTCTTTCAGTATGGGGAAATGCCATAGCTCAGCAGTTTGTTTTGTGTAGCTTTAAGAGCTTCCTGTGTCAGGTTCAGGTTGCCTGTCTCTCTCCCAAGCAGCGGCCCATTGTCTCCAAGCCACAAAAGGCAGCCCAGTATAGGGTGATCGACGGAGCGGCTCAGCCCGGCTTCCGTGCCACAGCAAACCTAACCTCCACAGGGGATTCTTCAGTGTGACTTCAAGGAATCTCATGACAACACATATGTGTCCCATTGCAAAATGAATCGTCATCACACAGGCACACACTTCAACAACACATCAACAAATTAAACTTCAGGGAAGGATTTTGTAGCTTCAAAGTGTGTTGGATATGTTTTATCCTGTCTGGTCGCATGCATTTTTGTTTATTGGGTTGTGGGAATTCATGCAGCACTCAACACACAGCCCGTTCTTATTCCCAAGGCTTCGAATACTGGCACTGACACAAACGCACCAGGCTTTCAACTGTTAACCCATCCGCAGTGATATTAAGCTCTTAGTGTGCTTCAGGATTAAGAGCACCAAACTTCACGTAAGGAGGTAGGCTGAGGTGGTGGATGGGTCAAACAAATACCGAATGTTCACCCAGGAGACCATGGTTGGTGTCTTTTCCACTTCACGTACATTGCTGTAGAAACATTACAAAACACACTTATTTTAACCCCACCCACAATCTTTTCTTAACCCAAGTGTTTTTTGGCCTGAACCTAACCACATAGTTTTATGTGAGTTCACAACATAACCAGCGTGTTCCTCTTGTTTATACCAGTGACAGGGAGTTCCATGCATTTTACACACAGGTCTACCCAGGGCATTGACAGGTGATACCAAAGGGTCCTGACAAAACAGCAGTATGGGACGAGTTGGGATAAGAAGGGTTTGCAACACGCTAGTCTGTGATGTTTTTATGCTTTTAGTTATGGAAAGTTGGAATGAAGTACGGAACCAGTTGCTTTATTATATTTTACTTCTTATAAATATAAATTTTGGTGTTTATACTCCAGTGCACAGATTAAGCGTAGTTAGATATAAACAATATAAATAGTTGAATGATATACAAAATATATCGATATTAGCTGTGCATGCACAAACAAACTTGCAGTTCATACACATACATATGCAATATTTTTTTTTTTTTGAGCGCTGAGTGAGATATCATCATCATCTCTCCATCTCTAATCGTATCAGATCCAATGTTTAATACATCTTTGATCCAGAAATGTCAATGATACTATGAAACAAATTCACTGGCTGCTGTAGAGTTACATCATTTTTTTTCAAGGCTTCAGTGTAGTTTCGATTTTTTTTTTTCATTTGCTCAGAAAGGTTAGAGAAAGGATGAGGCATCGCCTTGTGGCAGCAGGGTAAAAATGGCTGCCCGTCTTTAAAGGGTGCGGCTGATCCAGACACAGGCCAAACAATCCCACAGGCCTTTTGCTCTGCAGTCAAATTAAATTAAAACAAATTCACTCCGCTGCAAATGAAAAAAGGAAGCGCTCATGTGAGTAAGGTTCAGATAGGGTCGAAACCCTGCTGCTGACCAGAAAGTGAGACAGCCACCTCCCTCTCTATGTTCAAACTGAGCAACACACACACTCACACACACAGACACAGACACACAGACACAGACACACAGACACAGACACACACACACACACACACAGACACACACACACACACACACACACACACACACACACACACACACACACACACACACACACAGATGTACATAAGCATCTTCCTCCTTCTGCTTCACCCTCTCTCTCTCTCTCTCTCTCGTCCTTTTTCTCTCGCTCCCCCTGATTCTGAACCTGACATTCCTGCTGGTCGTGTTGCTTTGAAGTGGCTTGTTGCTGCAGGCTCCCGTTACAGGGGCCAGGACTGGCGAAAGCCGATCTGTCTGGCCGAGAAGAACGGCCCCGGCCCAGGGGTTAATCAGCAGACCCAGTACACTGCCCACTCTGTCCACACAGGCACACACACACACACACACTCACACACTTATGTAGAAATGCAAACACTGCCCACTCTGTCCCCACAGCGCAGCTGTAACAAGACCAGCCAGATTTGGAGGTTAAGAAAGACAGCCACAGCTCAACCGCTTTGAAGTTGACTGGCAGCCACCAGGATTTGGACTCTTAAAGACGAGAGCTGGCTGAGGTTCAAAAATATACAGGGTCATGCGGCACAGAGGAGGGTGTGAGTGTGTGATTGTGCGCTTTGGGGCAGGAGACGGGAAGCTGACTAATCTCTTTTTTAACCCTCTGCTGAATTTGAGCTCAGGTTGTGAACACCAGTATAGCTATATTTGAAAACACATGCTGTATCTGAATGTTGATAATGCAAATAAAAATCCCAAACCTCGACAAAAAGCTGCAGAGCACTTCTGTTAAGAACCGTATATATGCAAAAACAATCTGAGTAAATATGCATTTTGAATAACATTAACCCTTTATTATAAAATAATGAAACAATTAGCTGGGTGCATTTAGCATAGCCATCATGCATGTTCATATTTAGATTGTTTTTATCTTGACGTAATGCATGAGTGGTGTTATTGTGAGGGAGTCATTCCACAAAATAATCATTTGGCAATAAACCCTGATAAAGCACAGCAAACAGCCATTAGACCATCCAATCAAAAAAAGGTGTAAATTAACAATTTTCTTTCCCTTTAAAACACTCATTATAAAGTCAAGTGCATCATTACTATAATAAAAGCGAGGACACACTGGAATCAATATGCAAAACCTGATGGTAATTTTCAGGTTTTTTATCAAACTGTATTGGTTTCTGATTATCTAAAGCACAACTTCTAGGGCAGGCAGGCTCAGACACGTCTTCTTAATGACATCTCAGGAATAATTCCAGTTCCCATTTACTACGATCTTCATGAGCATTCAAATAGGTAGCTAATGTTACATTTTCTGGCCTCTAAGAGCCATTGAATACATTTGATACTGCCAGCAGTTTTGCTTTGTTTCCAAGAAACATGCCTTCAGGCTGAGCCAGGTTGATGTCAGTGTAAAACAATCCATAATAAAAGAGGCTAAAAAAGAACCCAAACCCAATCTAAATCACTTCACTTTAAAAGCCTATTTGTGTTCTACTATCCACCGATTCAGGGTGAATATATGGGATCACTGACAAGCCTGTTCTGTACAATCCACTTATCTCTCTTGTAGCATCTGGGCATGGATATGATGGAGTGGACGCCATCCAACATGGCACCATGACAAAGTCAACAGAATAGTGTGCTCCACACAAGGACAACTGGCTGGATCGTCTCTCACTCGCTCTCTCTCTCTCCACTGGGTTTATTAACTGGGGGAGCAGTGATGACCCCGTTGCCACCATAAACGCAGACAATGACAAGTTGAACGCCGCGCAACCAGATGTTGAAAGAAAAAAAAACCTGTTCTGTACATTTGCTTGTTCAGCTCATTTGTTACAGGTAGAGATGATTGTTTTTTCAGTCCTGGGGATCAAATTCTGAAGGAAAAGCCAGATGTCATTTTTTATCTTTTGATAGAACTTGGAAAAATATTTGTGACAGGATTAGTCCGGACCTTTTCAAAGCTGCAGACCAATTTGATAAATGATCTGCAGGTGTTGATAGCTTTCACGACCACCGCCAGTCATCTTGTGTCTAAGTGCATTACCAGACTTGACCCCAGACACACATTAAATGTTCCAGCATGTTCTGCTTTTTGTTTATCCATGTAGTGTGTGTGTGTGTGTGTGTGCATATAGTGTAATCTGCAATGCCCAGAGACAATTTTTTTCCCAGAGTTGGATGTTGTTTGGCAAGTGCTCAGATCATCAGTGTTCTGTCCTTGTCCTCAGGGGACCGTCTTCATTTGTGTCTTTTGTTTATCAAGATGTTTGATTATTAAAATGGGCCATTTTTCGCGGTCATAATGAAGCATTGTTGCATATCCACACATCTGCACATTTCCATACTGCACTGTGATTCTGCCTCTTTCTGTCTAAATTTCCTGCTAGATGCATGCCATGAGAACTCCCATTTGCATATGCGTAAAAAGGTCTTCAGTCTAGGGAAACCCTTCCCTTCTTCCTCTGTATTAGGATATTTGTTTGTTTACTCTTCATTTGCATCGGGTGTAAACAACATTAATGTGATGGTCTGTTGCTGTCGCGCTGGTTTAAATTTACATGTGTTGGATGACAAGTACCCGAAAACAAAGATGCTAATCGCTCGCACTAATCAGCATTCTTGCTCTTCAGCTCTGACCGATGTATCTTTACAGCCCCGCTATTTCACTGCGAGCCACTCATCTGCCTCATCAACTATCCACCGCGGTCCCTGACAGGTGCCGGTGACGGTCGTGTTTATACCCCCGATCCCTCTAGCACAAAACTTTAATATTCATGTTGGCTGATAAAGGGAATTACTTCTTGATTGCTTGGAGGAACATTGATACATCTGGCAGATAGAGAAAGGCACTAGTTTGAGTTTCAGGTCATGTTTTTTATTTATTTTCTTGCCTGGGCTGAACTTTCTCTGGGAGCAAAGTCTATTAGCAGCATTCATTTCTTATCTTACGTGGCACACATTTGTTCCTCCACAAGCTCAAATGTTTCTTACAATGCCTATGACCTGTGGGGTATTTCAGAAAAACAAGCTAATGCCCACAAAAACATACACACTAGGCAGTTAAAAGTGATGTCGGTTCAACGGGGTTGTGCAAAAAAGCTGGTATGGTGTGTCATCTAATTTTACAAAGCTATTTATATTTATATTGTCTTTAGATTAAATTAACAGAGAAGATTAACCGTCCACACTTTGTCAAAAATCTTCCTATCATTTGCATTTCGTAGAGTATCTAGAAAACAAATGCAGACATAAGTGCCATTACCTTAATGTTCGTTGACACTGTATAACCTAAACTATACATTTATGCATCATCCAAGCCAAAAAGGAAAGTTTGACATGACGTGGTATCATGAAGCTGCCTGTGCGACTGTTTGACTTGGACCTGCAGGGCCTTTTCTATTGACACTGGCCTCTCCGGGTAAAGAATGACCCTCATTTCTGTGGACACGGCACTGTGTCCGCTCCCCCGGATCTGGGCGCCCATTCCATTTCATGGTGCATCGCCCCTGCGCGTGATTATGCCGCGCTTTCAGGTGCAGAGGAGGAAATGTTTCGTGAAACTGATGTCCCTGTCAGCGCTGTGTGGCTCTCCCTTCTTTTGCCGAGCATGTCACTCCACTGATTGGTGAATTACCATTCCAGTGTGAAGATCGGCACCGCCCCTGTCCCCAGCTCACTGGCCCTGGCAGCAAATGGGGAGCTGCATATGTTACAGAGGCGACGCTCTCCTGGACTCATTTGCATTGGCTGAATGGAAATCAAACGGTTTAATGTTGAGGCAAAGCTGGTAAATAGTGGCGGTGTCAACACATTAAACACACGCACGCACACCCACTACTAACTGCCATATGCCCAAAGGCTGACTGAGATGGAAGAGGATAAAATATTTGCTACCACATAAATGAAGGAATTGATGCTGGGGGATTTGTTGTCTGTTGCTCCTTAAAAAACCCCAAAATGATGACATCATTTTATTTCTGAGAATGTGCCTCTTCTTGGATCTATGAAGAAGTCGAATGGCTGCCAAAAGAAATATTCATGGAAAGCAGAGGCAGATGATTTGATTCGGATATGTGCAGTAATTAATTAGTCATTAGTTGATTCTTTGGGCAGCTGAGATGACAAAATGAAATCTTCTCCGCAGTTCTGTGAAATTAACACTCACAACTCTTGCCCAAAGTCCCTCAGTCACTGACTCTCCAGATTTATTTTTCAAACAAATCCCACAAGCATTACCTAAAAGTATAAAGCCAGCTTATGTTTCTGCAATTATTCAGAGCTTCTTTATCCACACGCGGATATCATTGCTAGAAAACATATGTGGGATACAATCCGTTGCTGTTTTAGGATGCACGGACACAACACATAGTACATTATTATAATTATTTTAGGAGGACTGCTTTTCTTTATTGACTCAAGACAGACAGTAAAGAGTAAGCAGGTGTTGTGTGTGTGTGTGTGTGTGTGTGTGTGTGTGTATGTGTGTGTGTGTGTGTGTGTGTGTGTGTGTGTATGTGTGTGTGTGTGTGTGTTTGTGTGTGTGTGTGTGTGTGTGTGTGTGTGTGTGTGTGTGTGTTTGTGTGTGTGTGTGTGTGTGTGTGTGTGTGTGTGTGTGTGTGTGTGTGTGTGTGTGTGTGTGTGTGTGTGTGTGTGTGTGTGTGTGTGTGTGTGTGTGTGTGCATGTGGGTAATCTGTTGGGGGGTTGTATATTTCATTATGTGTGCAGTTATGTGAGGCATGGTCGCTGTACTGTATACGTGTGTACATAATCGCTAATGCATGTTTGTGTGCGCATTCTGTGATGAATGTGTGTGTGTGTGTGTGTGTGTGTGTGTGTGTGTGTGTGTGTGTGTGTGTGTGTCTGGGCAGGACAGTGTCGAGCACCAGGATTCTCCTTTGGGTCTGCGCTGGTCTATTCTCGACCAGAGACGCTGGCTCAGTAGACTGGAATCCTTCAGGGCACCAGGGACATCTGATTCCCCTACTGCCTAAGCACTGAACTAAATGCTCCTGCATTATTCATGTGTATATCACTTTATTGCTGTGCAAGGTTTTCACTCAAAGTTTTCTGCCGCACCATTTACTGTACCTCTCTATCTCTCTCTCACTGATCCCTTCTTCCATGATGACGACAGGGTATTTTCTCAAGTAGTGGTTCCCCACTGGAAGCTTTGGGGACCGCACATCTCCTTTGTCATTAATGCAATGTCATTTCACAAACAAAAAAAAACTAAATAAAGAAAGTGCAAATGGCCTTAACATCCAATGAAATAAACAATGTTGCAATGAGAAAGTGCAATTAGGACTTAAAAAGCAAGGACGTTAAAAGCACTGTTAAATCAATTAGAAAAAATCAAGGATAGACTTTTTCAAAAGGATAACATGTTGATTAGCCAAATAATACTGCAAATAGGGAAATAAGACTGTTGTTCTGCTGAAAAGAATAAAGATTAAAGTCATTTTCAAGCCAGGTTTCAAGCCTGACCAGTATGTGTTGTATACAACACATTAGGGATATAACACAAGGCTGCTGTCAGACAAAATGTACAGGATAACATAATGTGAACTTATATTAATACAATGAAAAGTCAAAGAATTGTATTTGAAGTCCAAACTGAGTCTAAATAAATGGTCATTGGTCCCGGAGGAAATCAGTAGGCCCAATGGAAATAGAAGAGAACATTTTAATTGAGAAAAAATACAACTCAAGCATTTTGGTTAAATTTTACTGTGTTAATGATGGTATGCAGCCGAAAGATGAGAGAGCTATTGGAGCTAATAATTCACATACAAGTTATGATACAAAGCTTAAGAAGCATAAAGATTTATATTTGTAGTGTGTGCTAATTTTGTTAGCTAAGCTAACGCTAAACATGAGCAAAGGGGTATGGTCAATTAAAGTGGCTGAGGAGATGGAAATTTTGCGCTCACTAGACAGAGATGACCAGGGAACGCTCCTTGGACCCTGTGAGGAATAGATGTCTCCTGCTTAACTGTTGCGGCCAGTCAGAGCACCCTTTGGACTATTCAAGCGTCCAGCCTGAAATCCACTCTCCAGCCTTTTTCCCAACTATTACTTGCCCACTCTTCATCGTTCTTTTGGTGACATTCCATGGATTTGTGAGTTCCAACATTACATGTGTGTTTTAGTTTGGTAGCTTACACTACAGTCGTGTATATATTGTTTTATGTCTTATGAGGAATGCTATTTTCATATGAATTCTAAATGCATTCATGGACAGTAACCCTTGATGGGCATGGTAGACTCTTCCACCACTGACAAGAGTGAGTTGGGTCTAGCAGTTTGATGTTGATCCTCGTCGGGAACCATCACCTTATCATGGTGGAAAGGTTTGTGTGTCCCTGTGAACCTGAGGGCTGTGTTGTCTGGAGCCTAGTGCTCCTGGTATGGTCTCCCATGGCAGAGTGGTCTCAGGCGAGGTGCCGGACTAAGAATGGTTCACAAAGACTCTATGGAAAAATGAGGAAGAGGAAGAGAGGGGCCCCAGTCTGTTATTAGACTTCTGTGCTAGTCACGGATTGTCTATAACTAACACCATGTTCAAACATAAGGATGCTCATAAGTGTACGTGGTACCAGAGCACCTTAGGCCAAAGGTTGATGATCCATTTAGTGACCGTATCATCTGATCTGAGGCCGTATGTTTTGGACACTCGAGTGAAGAGAGGTGCAGAGCTGTCAACTGATCACCATCTGGTGATGAGTTTGGTCAGAGGATGGGGGAAGATTCTGGACAGACCAGGTAAGCCCAAACGAGTAGTGTGGGTGAACTGGGAACGTCTGGAGGAAGCCCCTGTCCGAGAGATCTTCAACTCACACGTCATCTGTTTCAACAGCCAATTAAGTCTTAGAAAAGTCCGCTGGTCAAGTCACTTTAAAAACTGTCTGCTAGTTGGAATGGCCTTTATGGACGGTGGTGCACTGTGTGCGTGACAGAGAGAGGGTCAAGCGAGCAATGTAATGAATAAGGAGAGGGAGTCAGGGAATCAGGGAAATAAAACGTTATTTTCGCTGTTTCATCTCTATAAGAAATGCCGATGTAGCAAGTATCTCACTACCTCCGTATTTTTTAGTGTTACAAATTATATCTACCTACGGGGAAAAAAAAACGGAAAGTCAGAGGTTAAAACGAACGTATAGAGAGCCGTTGCTATGGAGGTGATACATCGTTTTGCCTTGTCTCACTGGTGTGAACTGGAGGGTTTTAGAACGTTGAAGACCTGCACATTGCAAGTAGTTGCAAGTTTCAACTCGTCTTGTCGCAAATCTTTGGTCTGAACTGGGCTTTAGGGACTAGTCCAACTTGTAAGGGGATGTTACGTGATCAGTGAAGGTGCTGGGGATGCTATTTTAAATAAAAATAGCTGTGCCAGAAATTTGTAACACAAGATGAAGTTCAAAATGTTTTGACGGCTTCCACTCCACATGCAGAATGCAGCCACCGTGCAGTATTGGTCTGGGATCTACCAGTTAGGAACAATGAGTTTGTCTACAGGAGCCTTGATTAACAAAGTTTAGATTGTAGTATGTTGAACAGAAATAAGGACCTATGTAGAGAGAGAGAGAGAGAGCCAATGCTCTGCCAGTTGGAACCTTGCAATGTAAGGTCATTCCATAGATCAGGAGATCTACTTAATCCGCTCTTTGGTTCCCCCTGGTGCAAAACAATGAGCGTGGAGATTTCCCAGTCCCGGCAACAGATAAACATCCAGGAAAGCGGAGAAAGAGCAGAGCTGACTGGAGAGACTGGCTGTTGCCGTGGAGCAGTGTTGAAGATAATGTGGTATGACATGCTGTTTTGATCTGGACTGCTTTAACACAAGACGCTTTAAGCCATACACAGGGAAAAAGCAAAGTCTGTGCTAATTACCTGAGTGAGTCAGACAGAGAAGGAGAGAGAGAGGGGGGAAGAGAAATGCTAAGCTCAACCAGCAAACTTCCACACCTTCTGACCTGTATTACTGCCGGCTTTCTCGATGGCTAACACGGTGAAGCACTGGCCTGCCCTCGATGTGTAGTTGCTCCAGTCTGACATGTTTGGTGGCAGTTCAGCTTTGATATGACAACACTCATTTAGTCATCCTCATACACTCTCCTGTGTGCTATGTTGTGTTCCCTCAGTCCTCAGACCCCTCACTTCCATTTGGATCTGAGCTGGAAGAGAAAAGAAGGGAAGTCCCTCCGGGGTTGTTTCTGAGTCGTCTAAGTTGTCTGAAGAATTGCTGTACATGGCTAGCAAGCTAATTGGACTCTTGCCAAACCAGAGCCTCCATCCACAGTGTGTTTCAGATTAACCACTGACAAGGTATGACAGTGAGGCCTTTTAAAATGTCAAAGCTAGATATTAGCACGCCGCTTAGCCCACCTCCTCAGAAACACAGCGTGTGGACTGTGAAATTGCCACTGATAAATATAATGAACAAGACTCCCTGCTTTGCAGAGCTTCATCTGAACCAGCTCACTGTCTCCGTTGGGTGCGAAGGCCATAGCTCAAATTGCCTCAGTCAAGGCATCTATGCTCTTTGTGTGCAAAACAATAGAGAGTGACAAAATGGAAAGGACAGTTTTTTCTAAAATGTCAGACGGTTGGGGTCCCACTGAAATTTCTCCCCTCTCTCTCTCTCTGTCTATCTTGATCGATAAAGTTACCTTTGACAATGCTGCATGTTTTCACCATGACATTTGGTCACCCTTCTTTTTTCCTTCACCTGGCTCGCTGCTGAATAGGAATGTAACAATGAGATTTAATACAGGATCAATAGCTACACTCCAATGATACATTCACTTGCATAATGAATACTGATGGATGAAAACAAATACCTGCATTGGGAATTTGTATTCTGGACAGTGTGCCTGTAATAGCCGTGCCGATGATGTTTCATTACGGTTTTTCGGCTTGTGTGTTTTTTCTCTCTATCCATACAATCAAATAAAGGATATACGTGTGATTTAATCAAGGCTATGGCAGTAACCTCAACCCAACCTCTTGTGTACTTATGAAGAGTGCTGTGTGTGTGTGTGTGTGTGTGTGTGTGTGTGTGTGTGTGTGTGTGTGTGTGTGTGTGTGTGTGTGTGTGTGTGTGTGTGTGTGTGTGTATGTGTGTGCCTGAATCCATCTCTGTGATCTCATGCCCATGAATATCATGCCATTGTTTGCATTTCATTCAACAGATATAGGCTTAGTGCAATATGTATAATAAATACTGAAAATGAATTGATCTTTACCACATGTCCGTGTGTATATTGAGTTATGTTCCCGGGGTGTACTTTCACAGTGTTTGTACTGCATCCATGGATTTGTGACTGGAATATACATGTGTGGTTTATCCGTATTTTTACATTGAGTCCATATACATGAATTGTTTACTGCATATGTTGAGTGCACTGTAATAGTATATTTATTCTATGCATATGAGACTGAGTGCAGTCAGCGTACATTGCAGCATTTCCATTGCATGTTGCGGCACTGCTCTACTCAACTCCACTTGCTCTTTTTTGGTTTTCCATCAGCAAATGTTTTGGATGGTACCTGGTAGCTGATACTTTTTTTGGTACCACCTCAGTTAAGGTTTCCTGACATGATACTAGAAGATGGAGTGAAAACCCTGCAGACGACTGATCAAGGAAGAATCATCACTCTCAAACCCAGCATTTTTATATAGCCAAGCTCCCATCAATAGCCACCACAATTGCTTTATTCACTCGACCTGATTTTTTTTTTTAAATGGCAGCCCGCAAACTACACTGTGCATGATAGACTATCGTCTTCACTTTGTCAATTGTACGGCGTCGTGTATAGCATAATGTTTGTTATTCAACTCAATTCAATTCAAGAAACTTTATTTGTCATCAAGGGCAATTCAAGGGCACATAGGGTAGTTGTACACATAACAGAGACAAAACAAAAACAACAACAAAAACATTGCAAAAAGAATCAAACAACTGTACAGACTGAAATGATGCCAGCAACAGTGCAAAATATATACAAAAAGTATAGTAGTGTAATGTGCATTGTGAAAAAAAAATGCCTGAAATTATGGCAGTTTCAAGTAGCGTTGCTACACTAAGGGGGTACTTTCTGCAGTAGAAAACGAAATAGAGAAAAGCAACTGGTACCAAAAGTCGAGTCGAGGCGAACCAAGCTGTTGAAATGAGGTATAAATTGATACAATTGCATGTGCATATAACTTGTGTGTAACTTCCTCCATTTATGTGACAATAAACACACTGGGTATTCACCAGCTTGCTGTAGTTTGATAGTCAGCTCAGTGCATTGTGGTGTTTGGGCTTTGGGCCCTGCGTCTGGGGCCCTGCGTGACTGACGCCTACTGTTTAAACATCTCTCCACGTGTTTCCCTTTTGATCAGCGTCTGCCATTCTTACTGATTTTCCAAATCACTGATGCTTGTCAAAGAATTAATTACCTGGATCGTTGCTCTGCTGACTCCGGCACCAGCTGCGGGGTTCACTAGAGAGACCTCGGCATTCTCCCAGCATTCCCGGCTAATCACCCACAATCCATTTCAAAGTCAACCTGATTGGCCCACTACCGGCAGAATAATGTGGAATTAGACTGCATCCTGACAGTAACAGTTTCATATTTGCATACAGTATACGGCAGATTAGCTTGCAGGAGCCCGCCAGTGGGAGGTGAATATCAGCATCAGTGCCAGTACTAATGGCAGTTGCCTCCTACAGTTTATTAGATAAGTAATGGTGTAAAGCATTGTGCTAAGCGTACATCCTCACAGTGTTATTAGCTGATGTGTAGCACAACGTGTTCATAAACCGTGGGAGATGAACATTCCAACATGCACACCTTTTCAGAAGGTGTGAAACAGAGAATGTTTTACCTGAAGTGATCATAGAACTTCGATGCCCAGTGCTATATCTGCATTTGTTCTGAAGAGTGCCACTTAAATGCTTGTACTTGTAGAACGCAGACTTGTGGATACCACATAATAAACACAACCTGTTCAGGATGGGTTTGCTTTCAGGGCGTATCTGCCCATGCAGCTTGCTGTGAGGATGCATAGGCAAAGAGTCTATAAATACACCCAGTCTGCTCGTTGGTTTGTCTGTCAGCCTGTCTGTCTGCCTGCCCGCTGGTGTGTCTGTGGGGTTGCAGCAGCATGACGTCAGCCGGGCTCTGAGCACTCGCTGACCTCTGTCACAGCGAGAGGAGTGCAGTGCGCTCCAGACAGCCATATAACAGTGTAGACGATGCAGGCAGGGCATAAACACAGAGACCTGAGTGCAGAGGGAGATGCGTTACAACATGTTGCAGTACAGCAAGGGATGGACTATCGGAGAGGAGTGCAGACAGGCTGGCTGGTGGAGAGCAGGGTTCTCAAAGATCCATGCTGACAGGTTATACAAAAATGGAAATCAGTAAGTGAAGAGGAATAATATTCAGAGATGGAGACATAAATTCAACTCTGAGTTTGTCTGGTTCATACACAAACGTGGTCACATTCGAACACACTACTTAATACAGACTTCTGGAATGAAGTAAAGAGAGGACGCATAATAATGCTACAGAAAGCAAGTTTAATTGTGTTGCTTTGACTCTAACCAGGACTTGCTGTTACAATTAGACAAACAAGCTCTGGAGACAGCCAATGAACCAGCCAGCCACAGCCATTGTGACTGTGTGTCAGTATGTGTGTGTGTGTGTGTGTGTGTGTGTGTGTGTGTGTGTGTGTGTGTGTGTGTGTGTGTGTGTGTGTGTGTGTGTGTGTGTGTGTGTGTGTGTGTGTGCTCACAAGTGTATCTGTCTGTATGCGATCATTATAGACATTACCTAGTTTCCATTCCTAGCCTGAAGCAAAGTAAGAAATGGCAGTCTTTCATTCTGACAAGTTGTCATTCGTTTTTCCCCCCAGTTTCGTTCAAAGGCTGTCCGACTTTGCTGTCATAATACCTCAGAGGTTTCTGTTAGTTTTGTGGCTGACAGCAGATAGAGTTTGCATGTCAACAGGAAGTTAGGTTGTTAGATTTGTGTTCATGAACAATAACATTATCCACCTCTAAAGGACTCTTAGAACAACAAAAAGTACATGTTTTCACTCTGTGGCTTCATGATTTAGCACAAGATGAGGAATATGGGGCAATGTATGACATTAAACAGGTTTTCAAGAGGTTTTTGACACAATATCCAGCAAATAATTTCTGTCAGGCTTTCAAGCCATCTTTCATAATTTTAACTTATGCTTTTTATTCAATGTCTCATTGCATTATTTAATCTCAGTCTCAAAAATTCAGCCGGTCGCCTCAGGCTTATTTTTAACTTGAATTTCACAGCGGCACTGTATTAAAGGTAAGTGCATTTTGTGGCTCACAAATACCCTATTTTTATTTACAATATCCCAAATGAGGAATGTGTTTTGCCGCATTTACCTGTGGTTGCCTCAGCACTCTGAATTCATTATATGTAAATTTGGGCATCAGAGAGCATTTTCTCCTCCAAATAAACTCACAGATGGAAGACATCCATAGAGCCTTAGGGCCAAATAACAAGCCCAGAGTGTGACATGTTTTTGGATGCTGCAAGAGTTTGACCTCCAGTTTGGAAGGTCATTTTGATCTACTGTCCTAATATTTGGTTATAGAGATCATGGCTTTGTCAAATGTTGCACTTCGTATGTCCTTGAACTATTTTGTATTGTTCATTTTTGCTTCCACATAGCTATCAAAAAAATAGATTGATGGTCTAATTGTGTTCCATGTCAGCAAACCGAAACAGAAATCTGCAGATTTATTTATTTTACAGTTTTCAGAGGCGATCCAGAATGAACATCTGCCAAATTTAGATATAGATATAGTTAAAGGTAATATTCATTTAAGATAACAAATTTTTGTTGAAAGTCTGCAGTTCATGCTGGTTACATATGGGTCTGCAGTAATAGTCTGTATTTTTGCTTTTTTAAATATTTGTTATTTTATGTAGTGCAGTTAATTATAAGGGAGTCACACTGTATCCAGAAACAGAGTGCTCTGCAGGAGACACTGTTTTTCTTCCTTTTTTGTCTTGCAATACCATCATCTATCTATGAAGTGGTTTTATTAGACTAAATGTTTTGTGCCATTTATTGCTTTATGGTTCAATTTGGATATCTAATTATTGAACTTATCATTTATTTTGCCAACATCCCTTAGCATTTCAAAGCATTGTCTGCCATGGCATGAAAGCAATCAGGTGAAAACACATTGCTTGTGCCCTGGGCATTGCTGTTCACAAACCTCATCTCAAGTCAGAGATATGGTATAACACCTTTTGGATCCATGAAAAAAAAAAAAAAGCACCTTGCACTGAAGTGAGAAATTGGCTATGACTCATTATGCACAAACACCAAAAGCCTTGGCATTTTCTGTCCCTGCCAAACAATCATTTTCCTCTCCTCTGTCTATTTGCAATTAATGATTGAATTTCAGGCCCCCAAAAATCCCATTTCTGCTTTGTGTATGTATCGCCAATACACACAGCTGCTACCAGTACACACGGCAGCATGCACAGCAAAGCTTATCTCCAGCCTTTAGATGGGGGCCTATGGAAACAGTCTTGATTATTTCCCTCCTTCTCCAAAGCACCGCTGTGTGCTTTGGGATTAGAGGCTTTCTGTGGCGGCTGCACACTCACTGGCTGCAGGCGAGAGAGAGAGAGAGAGAGAGAGAGAGAGAGAGAGAGAGAGAGAGAGAGAGAGAGAGAGAGAGAGAGAGAGAGAGAGAGAGAGAGAGAGAGAGAGAGAGAGAGAGAGAGAGAGAGAGAGAGAGAGAGAGAGAGAGAGAGAGAGAGAGAGTTATTCTGCTCAATAAACCTCCCTCTCCCTCCCTCTCTACTCGCTCAGTACTCAGCCCACCCACCCCTCCCCCCTGCTCCCTAGCTCCCTCCCCATGCCCGACACACTAGCCAGTCCTAGGAGTATTACATCACCCTGATGTAATGTCTAACCAATCACAACACAGCAGCGCTAAACCTTCCAGGATTATGGAAGTCCGTAGCTCAGACTGGGTAATGAGAGAGAGAGTGAGAGAGAGAGACTAGCAGCATCAGTCATACATATTTTCAAGAACAGCTTCTGGATCAAATTAGCTCTTGTTCCCTCTTGTTCTTGAAGAACAGAAATGATTCACTCTGTCAAGGTGCGTCCTAGACTTGTACTTGAAAGTTGTGGGAACTCAATGCACGTGAAAAGACAGCCAGATAATGACTTAAAGGATTATACATGATTTTCAGGACGATTCTCCATTGTATCTCATTGGGCATGTTTGATAAAAACTCTGTTAATGTGATACAGGATAAAGTATTATGACCAACGCATTGCAAATGAATAACTGGATAAAGATTCTACTAATTTGTTGGCAGTGTTGAACATGATGAAAGTGGTGATGACAATGATGAAAATTGGTCGGGGCTTTTGTGTTTAAGGAGCAAAATGGATTTTCAGGGTTGCTTGTGAGGTTTTAAATTAATTGATGTTGTATTTTATTCATGTTTGTCATGATTTGTTGCTAGGTCAGTACTTTTTTCAAGTCACTGTAACAAAACGTTTGTCTGTGATAAGGGAATAACCAATCCGGCTTTAGGTATCAACCAATACTGAGTACTGATCTGATACCAGTCTTACTTAAAGTCCCCCTCCACTCAAAAATGGGTTTGTAAATGGGTTCTGTTATGTTGAGATATATTGTTTACATAAGTCTATTTACTTTATTCCCCAGCATTTTTTTTCTGTATCCAGTTTATAAAAGCTTTCTGACATTTTTTACGAATAGCTCCTGTCAATTGCACAATATTCCACTTTAGTGAGGCATAATATGAGTTCAATTTGCCACTTATCTTGTCCTAATAATATGTGTGTATGTCCTTCTGAATGTCAGGGTAAGAAGGTAGTCTTTAGTGTCTTCTAAGCCACGTCTGCCTATTAACACACTTCTGTGTTGTCCTCGGTCTCTATGGGAGATGAAGAGTGTCTATCATCGTGGTGATTGGCACTGCATAGTATCACCACCTACACACCCTCCCTCTCCAACCATCACCTCCATTTCACTACTCAGACACACACATACACACTCATCCCTACATACCCCCTACAGGCACAGACTGCATCAGACAGTGTAACAGCAACAGCATTGGCTTGCAGCTTGCCATTTGCTGTGGTGTGCACGGTGTATGACTGCCACACCAGTACGCCGAGTGTGCCATACTGCTGCTCTGGGCGCCGGAGGGGGAAACTCTCACGTCTGTGTGGTGAATATATGTAGCTGCAATTGGAACACTACAGGGAAATTACTGAATTGTGTAGGACAGCATGGGAATGCTCAGTTCTGCCAGCAAAGCCTCGCTCTGGGAGTGATGAAGCACTGATGTGATAGCAGTAGGCAGCATGCTGCAGAGAAATGCTCACTTCCAGAATCAATGTTCCATACCACCCATACTTATGTGCACTTAGTTTGTTTCACAGTGCAGTGGTAAAATTGCAACTGTTTCAGTGTTCTCACTATTTCTCTTATACTGTGTAAGGTTCATACCAAAGTATTCAAGGTAAAACTGTTTTGATCGGTATCAAGCGACCTTACAGTTTTCAATTTCTGAACCCATTCCAAAGTCAAAAGCATACAAAGCAGTTTTGCCAGGGCTGACATCAGGTTTCATATTTATCCTGTGTGTGTGTGTGTGTGTGTGTGTGTGTGTGTGTGTGTGTGTGTGGGTGTGTGTGCTTGTGCCACAACAGAGGTAATTCTAACACCCTCATGCTGAATACCCTGTGTGCATTTGTGTGCGAGAGAGGGAGAAGTGGTAGCGTCAGTGGTGTCAGGTTTGCTTTTGCTTCAGGTGTCAGTGGGGGCGGACATTGAGAAAAACTGCGACTAGTTTACCTGACACACTCCTAATCCCTGCCCACCTCCTGGGAGCATCCACAGCCGGGCTTTTTTGTTTTGTTTTTGCTTTCTCATTTGAACCTCCGCCAAATGGGACGAGGCCAGGGGAAACTGCCACATTCTTGCCTGAACGCCCCGCTTCTCTGCTACCGCTACTGCTACTACAGCCGGAGTCAGTATCTCTTGCTCTCTCGTTTACTCTCTTGTTCTCGCTTTCATTCTCATTCTCTCTGTCTTTTCACTTTCAGATCAAACAACCTCCTCCCACACCCACCCCCGCCCCCTTGTCTCATTCCCTCCTCTTGTAAGCACTCTACCACATTCGCTGTGCAATA
This sequence comes from Echiichthys vipera, assembly GCF_963691815.1. Taxonomy (NCBI): domain Eukaryota; kingdom Metazoa; phylum Chordata; class Actinopteri; order Perciformes; family Trachinidae; genus Echiichthys; species Echiichthys vipera. The sequence goes on from NC_139837.1 coordinate 13,908,948, forward strand.
TATGCAACTTTGGATTGCAAAACAGGTAGAAAAATGAGACATTCTGTAGCGCAGGCGTCTCATTAGAAATATATATTCAAGTCATTCCCAGCACAGCTTTCAAATACAGAGATGGGGAGGAGAGAGAGACAGACAGAAAGAGAGAGAGAGAGGAAAGATTAATGTAAATCTCAAAATAAGGAAGGCATTAATATTTCATTAGTGCCTCTTTTTCTCTGTGAGTGACAGAGGAGAGGAGATAGTGGCTGATTTAATGATTTTAGAGTCTCTTCTTTTCATTCTCTCTCTCTCTCTCTCCCTCCAATGTCGCTGCCTCCCCCAGTTTCCCAGTCAGCAGATGGGCTTAGCCTCATTTTTTTTATGAATCCCTCACAGACCCAGCTGCACATAATTACAGTCAATTCTGCCTTATCTCTCAAATTAAAAAGATTAGATTATTTGTGAAAGAAATGTATGCAGCTCCTCTCAACTGATAGTGGGCACTAGGCTACATAGTCAGGTTATATGCTTTATACCTCCCCTCAAACCCTTCACGCACACTCACACACACACACACACACACACACACACACACTCACAACGACATACTTTCAATACAGATACTATGTCAGTGTACATTATTATCTTCAATAAACTCTCTGTTTTGAAAGAATATCACACTCATGTTTTCGCTTTTTCTTCCAGAAACGCACTGGTTATTGATAAGAACTGTTTGTAGTCAGCTATGAATCAGAGCCCAACTTTGAACCTTTGTGAGACTGATGCCATATCAGTATCAAAGATTACCTCTTGCTTTGCTCAGATAAAATACAGAAAGGTGTTCCGAGAGACTATTCAGCACAGCTGTGCTATTTTTGTTACCGGATAGTGAATATTTACCATCTTATGTTAACATTTTTTGTGCAAAAGGAGAGCACAAAACATAAACATAAAATATCTTATATAGCTGACAATTTAAATGTTTTGGTACAAATAAAACATTAGATCAAAGTTTATGTGTAGGTATGAATCAACTTATAATACAATTCTGAATCAAGTAGGGTGGAACGTGGAACAATACATCAATTTGTCTGTCTATTGATCTTCAACAGTATTGCCGTTTGATTAGACTGCTCTAGCTTCTAGCAGAAACAGTCTTTGCTGAGTGGGAATGCAATATAATCCAGATTTCCCTTGAGCCACCCAAGGGATTAGTTTACTCACTATCACCCCCAGCATTACCAATTGATTGGCTGATTGAGAGCACATTCATTCCAGGTCATGTACTGTATTCAGCCCACAAGCAGTGGAAATGTTCCTCAATGCTGCATACAGACAACACATATTTGATCCATGGTTGATGTTACTGAGTTGCAAATCTCTTTCTATGGTGTATGTTTAAAGAAAAAATGCTTTGACATAAAAAATAAAGAAATAAAAAAGATTTTCTTTATATTTCTGGATGCCTCTGATGGAGTCATTTGTAAGTTAGAGGTCACATATTATGGTCATTTTCAGGTTCATACTTGTATTTAAGATTTATATTAGAACATGTTTATACGCTTAAGTGTTCATAAAAGGCATTATTTTGATCATACTGTCTGACTGAATATACCTGTATTCACTCTCTGTCTGAAACGCTCCATTTTAGTGCCTGTTTCTTTAAGCCCCCTTCCTGAAAATTCCTAGTCTGTCCTGATTGGTCAACATTTCCAGGTCTTCAGCAGTTGCACTCTCTACGTCTCTATACTGTCATTGCAGCTAGGGAATAACTGTAGCGACACTACATATAGATATATATATATATATATATATATATATTAGGGGTGGAACGATTCACAAAATCCACTATTCGGTTCATATCACGGTTTTGGGGTCACGTTTTTAGTTCAGTTCGGGTTTTTTTTCTATTTCTTTTAAATTCTAAAAATACCATGTATCAGATCTATAGTCTAATAATTTGATTATTATTTAATCAGATATTCTTAAGGACATGTCATGCAATCATGCAAAAACTGAAATAATGAGGTAGCTTGTTTAGGGATTAATAATCTTACTACTTTTGAAACAGTGGAAGAGACATTGCTGCATTTACGCGTTTATATATTAATTTGGCAAAAAGGTAAACAATTGTTTGCCTTCTATGTAAGAATATATACACTTATACATTATCAAATCTTTAAAAAAATGAAGAAAATAATTTTCTTTCACTAAATGCGCACAAACAGCAATCACTGAACTAACTGAAATAGGCGACATCAGGGTATTCAAGTAATTTGAGAGGCTGGAAAAATATGAGCATCACATTAATGGATATTGTAAAACAATGCAGAGACATAGGAGTACATATATTGTCTTTATTTTATCAATGTAAATATTAGTCATAGGCCTCAAAGCAACAAGCTTGTCAAAAAACAATCCTTGTTAAATGAACAAACCTGTTAACCAGAGGTTTTAACTCCATTATTAGGTTATTGGGTTCTTTACTTGAGTATTTTCTTTTCATGCTACTTTATACTTCTGCTCCACTACAAATCAGTGGAAATATTCTACTTTTTACTCCACTACATTTATGTGATTACTTCAGTTACTAGTTACTTTACCAGGTTGACAAGCACATATGAAACATTAGTTTATTCATCAGAAACTGGATTGACACAAATGAACGTAACACAAATGTAGAGTAGCATGATTTTTCTGAAAATGCCTTCTCAACTTATCCTCTTTACACTCAGATATGGCTGCAGAGTAAACACAGGCTTCACAGAGACAGAAACAAAAACTTATCTGGTGTACTGACGGTTTTCTGTGACAATTTTTCCTTTTTCAGAGTAGAAAGAGACATTGATGTGGTGATTTAACCACAGATTTGACCACAGAAACGAACAAACAGAGTGGAGCTTAGCGGGCTATTGCCAAGAGGATTCAGAAACCCACAAAGAGGAGCGTAGCGGGCGTACCGAACCATGACAAGCGTACCGAACGGGACGGATTTTTTTTAAAAAACGTTCCACCCCTAATATTTATATATAAAGTATATACTGTATGATCATAACTTCACAGAATTCCTCACGGATTGTTTAAAGGGCACACTTTCTGAATATGGGCTCTGTGTATTTCTTCATGGATTGGGATGTTTGATACTTTTCCAGTGCTTATATAGCACCTAGACCTGTTCTATAATCAAAAACACATGGAAATCTCACTTTTAACAATATGGGACCTTTAAAGTGAGGTGTGTGACTTCATGTTGCGATATGATTTGTGTGTAGCTTCATAGCAAAAATCTGCAAGTTACATTCTTGCTATACTCACTATTTTGCACTAATGTTTAACTTTGAAAAACATCAACAAAATTTGGTACAAACATCAGTCCTGGCTTTCATTTTGATGCATATCTGGTGTACGGTGTTGGCCAACCTACTATTAATGCACACTCCAAGTGGAATAAATTGTTTACTTTGTAACAATGTCAGAATTATAACCTTTCCAGTATCAACAGAGAGGAGAAAGCTGTTGCTTAGTACCACAAATTTACATTAACGGTATTTCGCAGTCACTCTAATCCAGAGGAATTTAGTAATGCTGCTCAGTGATCATGATTGAAACACCACCATCACATCAAGTGGACAGAGACACTTGGCAGCAATCAGATCTTCCCAGTGATTAGCTGACCATCAGTGCAAGAGGTGCTACAGTGGGTAGACTTGTATAATGAACTAACAAGCCTCAACTCATTCTCTAAATTAAATAGTACATGAGAGGAAGTCACATTTTTACTGATGCAGAATGTAATATTAGGAGAAAATGCCAATGCCTCATTGTAATAAATGCAGGGCAATAATACTTCCCTGTAGCCGCTGCACTGAGAGTTGGTATCAGAGGTTGATATTTTTCTTATAGGCTGGTGTTTATATGCATTACAGAATTTTCCAAATCGAAACCGGATACTATTGTCCTCAGATATTTTGTGACCAGAGACTGAATGGCAGAGCTTATGGTTCAGGATGCTTGAGGCGACTCTTCTATCATCCTTAATCACAGTGTGTGATTGGACAAAGATACTTGTTAAGTAAAGCGGAGTAAAAACACATGTTTGTCCTTCAAATACACATCCCTCATCAATCAGCATCATTACACATCGATTAAATCGTCTGTCGAGTGCTCTTGGACATATATAATTGAACTCTTTGATGGTTCTGGTAGTGGATTTTTGATTAAGACTGTTATTTCTGAGGTCTTTTACATTTAAGATATACTCGTGCATGTTTTATTACAGTATTTTGCCATTCTGGAGACATTGTTTTGTTATTGACCATTAGTCAGTTTCACAAGGGAAAGCAACATAAATAGAGGTGACTTTGGCACTTAAACTGTCACTGGGGAAGTATAATGAAATAAGCCCTTTAATGGTTGTGGCACCATTGAGGTCTATGTGATAGGGAACACTCGTTGCGTAGGATATACAGCTTGTCAAGGAGTGGCATATTTCAAAATGACACCTTTCATTCCATTCTAATACAGCCATTATACAATGACTATGAAGTTGACTCTTTCCGATGCACATAATAATAATAATCACCATTATTGTGTGATTAAAAATCAGTTGCTGTAATGTTGAACGTAAATCCTTGGCTGTTGTTGTGCATGGTGAAATGAGTTCAAGGATTTCAGATGGAACTGTTTTACCTAGGGCTTAAGGTTCTCAGGCACCATGCCTGATTTAAGGCATAAATTAGTTTTAAATTCAAATAAGACTTAATTCAATACATTGTACACACTTCCTCTTGGACAACTCTCACAAATGGTTTCTTGCCTTTACCCCGTTTACCCTCAGTGGTTTTATTGAAGCAGGAGAAGGCACAGACACAGATGGTCTACAGTACATGCATAAAGGTTAGTTGAAGCTTCACTGTGCAAGCATTTGTTTCTTACTGGCTAATGTCTGTGAAGACAGTCATGCTGTGCTGTGTTTAGTCTAAGCAGACATTCATGTGGAGGTGGGGAAGAATTCCCTCATCAGGAAGGGAACACTTACGTTACCGTGTGTGTGTGTGTGTGTGTCTGTCTGTCTCTGTGTGTGTGCGCATACATTAGATATGTTTTAACTCAAATGACTAGACTCCCTTGCCGAGTAAAGTGAAGTCTTAAACTTCTCACCAGGCCTGCAGAACAGCATTTCCATCGACCCATATTCCCTCCCTCCTAACCTTCATAGAGTTGCACACATTCCCACGCACACGCTTCACATGCTCTGTGCTGCTAAACAGATGTGCTTGGTCACAAGATTTCACAGTTAGCTCCCTCAAAGGGAAATGTATCATTGATTTCTAAAAAAATCTGAGAAATAACCACAGGGAGGAAATAGGCCAAATAGAGCATTTATGAGAAACATAAGCAGGAAGTTTGAGTTATCTAGGATCCAATAGGTTGTTGTGAAGATGAGACTGTCAGCTGCAAGCTAAGGAAACATAGGAAAAGCTACTTCCCACATGCACAGAACATATATTACATGCTCTGCTTGTCTGCGATAGGAGTTTGTTGGACTCTACAAAGGGCTGCTATAGTGTTTGGACAGCAGCGCTCATCACATCCCAATGAATTATGGGAAGTGAAGTAAATAGAAAAGTATTTTAATTGAATGTTTATTTCCGTTAATGAAATGTCTCACCCATTATCCGGATCCCTTATGATCCATATGTTAATGTCTAATATGGAACTATTTATCTGTTCAATTTGCCCTCTTTCTCTCTCTCTCCCTCTCCCTCTCTCTCTCTCTCTCTCTCTCCCTCTCCCTCTCTCTCTCTCTCTCTCTCAATCTCTCTCTGGCCATGTCTCTTATCTAAAATTGTGCTGTAAATTTGGCAGTGTGAATGATTATGCTTATCTTCCTGCCCGTAGACCTCATATTAAAATTTTGTGGCATGATTAGCCTATTTATCTATATAATTGGATTGGAGTGTGTGCTTAAGTGTGTATTTGTGAAAGCTGCTGATTTAAAGGACCAAGAGAAATAAATACCAGGAAATATGGCCAACGCAATTGTGTTTTAGATTAATGCCATTTGCATACAATCAATAGTTCCACCCTTGAAATTTTTTGGAGTCTAATCAAGTTATACTTGCCTATGAGATTATTGAAAAGAAAATAACCTCGGGCATGGTGTAAAATGAGACAACATAGAATTTACTATGCTAGGGATTAGTGTCATGAGACCAGGGAGATTTGCACAGGCAAAATGTGAACACTGCAACACAATGCATTACAATAGTTTCCGGCATGGTGTAATTCATGCAAACATCCCTAGGCTATTTATACCACTCCACTAGAATCTAATTGTGTCCAATATATAATCCAACTAAGAGTTACAGTGGCAGAGGTTCAAGTCCTGTTTAACATGAATATTTAAGATGTGGGGTGTTGACGACAAGTGTGACAATATGTGTTCCACTGTTTCACTGACTGCCAGTGAGGATGCAGAGGTTTGAGGGAATCAGTAAAGCAAGTATTAATATGTCAAGTTAATTTGTGTTTTGCAGTAGAGAGAAAACCTGTTCAACTTTTAAAAATATGAATTCATATTAAATCAACGATGTGTGTGTGTGTGTGTGTGTGTGTGTGTGTGTGTGTGTGTGTGTGTGTGTGTGTGTGTGTGTGTGTGTGTTTGGTATTGTTTGTGTGGTGGGAGACCCTTGCACCCCCATTAGGGTGTGGCCTTGAGAGGCATGCCTAACGTGAAATTATGTACTTTGCCTTGAGTAGCACACATGTATGCCTGTGCACACACTCACTCACTCACTCACTCTCTCTCTCTCTCTCTCTCTCTCTCTCACACACACACACACACAGACACACACACACACACACACACTCACACTCTTCTACTGTTTTGAAACACAAAGTAAAGGAATTTCATTACCTCTCTAAAATTGATTGGGTAATGTTTTTCTGAAATCAATAGTGCCTCACTCAGCTTACTAATTGGATTACCTGTTTTTGCTTGAGGATGTCCAAATACCAAGGTAATGTGAACTGTTTATGAAATTATTACCTTGAAAGCAGAGGCTGATGTCAGTGAGTAATGCACCAATATTTATGCATCTTTTGCAAACACAAGATGCTTACAAAACACTCACACAAACACAATAATAATATAGGTCGAGCTACTGTTGGTTGTGAATGCCAGTAACTGGGATATTAATAGCCTTTTTACTAATCATTAATGAAGCTGTCCTTACTGAGGCTGCTATGAGGACACGCTTGCAGAGTGTTTATTAATCAGGGAATAATAAGTAATCCGTGAACATTAATGGAAATGGATGAGACTAATGGATGACGCCTGCTCTCTCCCCCACTTAAGCTTCAGACTTCATTACTGACAGGCAGATTAGTGGGAAGGAGAAAGAGCATAACAGACTCCACCTGTGAACGTACGTGCAAAGCGCACACTCTTTCTCTCCCTCTTGTGACAACATGATGGAACACTGTCAAGCTCATTTGCTCTTCAATAGACTATGTGTAATTAACAGTTTCCTCTTAGAGAAGCTGCTGAGAATAAAGTGAATGGACATCAAATTATCTGGTAAGGTTGGCTTTTCTTCAGCGCTTCAAATCTAATGACATTTTTTCACCAATGTCCTCACTGACTCGGAAGCTACTCTGGGTGGGGTTTTTTTTAGTGTGTGTGTGTGTGTCCAGTGTGTGGCTAGTGCCTATTTTTTTCTCATCCTCTTTCACTAACCATGACGGCTGTAGTTGCTCCCTTCACACTAGCTGTTACGGCACAAAGTTAATTTCACCCAGTCCCGGAAATGTCCTTTAACCATACTCCATGAGCACATACCCAAGTCTCCTCGTACATCATCTGAATCTATTGTAGATGGGGGAATTCTATAATATATCCCGAACTGTTCAGGTTGCATATCGCTATCACATCAACCAAAGGGTTAAGCACTTAGGAGAGACATGACAATACAAAGTTCCCCCTGCTGCACTATAACATGCTCTGTGAAAGTGATAAGAGTGTCTGATCATGCATCCCAGCATTCTATATCAGTCTCACTATAATGGATCCCCCCAATGACTCCTTGTGGCTGCATTATTTAGATGGAATAAAACGCCGGAAGGAAGGGAGGAAGGAAGCTAGGATTCAGTGTTTCATCAACCAGCGAGTGGGATCGTCTAAATGTTGACTGGAGCCTGTAACAATGACTGTAGCTGCATTTGTAGTCTACTCTAGGGGGTTATTAGGGTAAAAGACATCCAGGTTATTTATTTTTGTTGTTGTATGTGGTGTGAGTGTTGGCAAGGCGGGCAGAGAGAGAGTAGAAGAGATTACAAACAAGGTAAAGTTGTCTGGTTTAGTTTGTTACTAGACTGTCCTTTGTACCAGCTGCTGGTACCCTGCAGATATGTGAGTGGTAGGCTTGTGCTGATTGGCAGTTGGATCGTATACGAATGATTGAAGGGATGGTGTTCTTTTTATCTCCACTCCAGTATTTGGGGGAAAGAACAGGCTCACCTGCAATTACATCTTACTGCCAAAGATGCAGCTAGAAACAAGGTATCTCAAATCTTATGGAGTACAACTTTAAAAATATATTTTGAATATTTTAAATAACATGTTGTAAAGGTTTATTCACCTATATTTAAGTGCCTTGCTTGCAGAAAGCTGAAAGGTTTGATTATTCCAAAGCTCCATCAGATCTAGAGAAAGAGCTAGAATAGAAACGTCACTCAACCGTAGTGAGTGGTAAATTTTTGTCACGTAACGCTTGGAGTAAAAGTAAGTAACCGTATTTCCTATTCCAAATTCCCCATAGTAATTTGTTTTATAGGACTATTCTTTTACAGGAGTTGTACTCGATATACTGAAAAAACAAAACTTGGGCTGGGATTGCATCTTTCTCTCACAGACCGTTCCCCACTACATGAAATCATTATTTTTTTCACGGCCACATGCTCTAACATGCACGCACGGCCCAACCGGCTATCGAAACAAACAAGAGTGGAATTCAGATTACAATACACCCAGAGGGAGAGTGACTTCATTCTCTTCTCATGATCAGATATTTGTTTGCTGCTATGAGTGTTGAAGACTTTTGATAAAACCCTGCACCTCACTGAAAAGTTTAGTATTTGTGTCAGTATTTGGTCCCTCAAGAGCTGCAACTAAAGATTATTTTCAATTTCAACCTCAATAAATCTGTTTTTGTTTTTTCAGACTGATGGAAGCATTAATTTGTCAGTAATATGTCAGAAAATATGATTATACAATTTCCCAGGGCTCAAATTTACTAGTTTTTATTAGTCTGTCTAACCTACAATAAAAAACTCTAAAGGCATTCAATTAATCATTATATCAGTTGAAGAAAATCAGAAAATCATCATATTTAATCTTCCTAAACCAGAACCCAATGCTTATCATTATTGCTTGATACATGACTTAATGACTTGCATGATTAATCAGATTTGTTTTTCAATTGATTAATTAACCAATTGTTTCTGCACTAGCTGCAACTGCACTCGCTTGACTCGACATCCGAACCTCACACAGTAACACTTTATGTTTTGAACACCCAGACAGAAACGCACGACAGAAGTGTTTAGCTTTGTTTCTGCCCATGAGCTGCAGAGACAACAGAGGCCTGTACAGCCTGGAGTCATGACACACCACAGCTTCACCTGATGTGACACACTTACAGTAGAAGTGACGTCCCACGTATCCCTGTCATTCATTTGCTGGAAACTCATGACAATATTGTAAAACAAACCAAAATGTACTGAATGCTATACAGTATTTGTTTTGGGCTTTTCAAAAAAAAGAAGATGCTGAAATCACATGACAGCGTGTCAGTGAGCTGATGTGATTGTGCCAAAAACTGAGACAAACCCAGACCAGGAAATTTCAGGCTTAACATAGGGACCTAATTTCTCCGTCAGTGAGGCATGGGCAACAGGGCACAGACTGAGGGATCTCCAAGCCGTGTGAAAAATGCCACTGATCATCATGCTCAAGCATTTTTTCCCCCCCTTTCTGTCATGGCTGTCGCCGCCGAGCAAAGCAGAGCCCAGAAGTCTCCATCATCGGCCCGAGACCCCGGGGACAGGAGAAATCACATTATATCTGCTGTCACACAAAGTCACTGTCAAGGTGTGGTGGAGAGAGCGCACAGCAGCTCTGGTGTGATGCTGCAGACCCCAGAAATACCTCAGCCGCCTCATCTCAGCCCCTGGCTAGAACCAGGCTGCAATTCTAACAAGTGAGACACATTTCACAGTGATTTAAGGTAGGGAAACACCTCTCTCATCTCGTTTGTACTTACAAAACCCCTGTGTCTTAAAATTCTGGTGGAGTGTAAAGAGTTCAACGGAAGGGATATGCAATTTAGTTAACCTTGTGTTCACTTCAGGCCCTTCATCACAATTTGATAAAGAGGCTTTCATTTTAACACAGGCTCACCCCCTTCAGGTTTTCTAATAAGAGGAGCTGCCTATCAAACCGGTGCTATGGATGATGAAACTGCAGTGCAATAGTGAACGGAGAGGTAAACCAGAGCTATGCGTATGCTCAGCACACACCGCTCTCTCGCTCGCTCGCGCGTGTGCGTACACACACACACACACACAGACACACACACACACACACACACACACACATTCTGCACTGCTGACCATGTTGTGTTGTTGCGCTTCCAGAGGGACAGTATCTCTGGAGGTATGCGTGCTGCCCAATGTGAGACCCAAAAACAAAATAAAACTAGGATTGTGCTGTCATGCTGGGGATGGAATTAAACTCATACACACATACACACATACTAACGCACAAAGCTCTGGAGTAATGTGGTGACACTTCACTCATTCAGCCATGTCTGTGAATCAATTTATCACTTTTTTTTTATATCAGTCACTTCAAGCTGCTGTATGCGTAATCTCTGTTCAGTTGGTGTGGATTCGAATGATACTTGCTTTTTTTTTCTGTAGCTGGTGCAGCGAGAGATAAAAACAAGAGGGAAGAGAGAGAAAAATAGAAAAGCAGAATAGAGAAGGGAAAAAAGAGCACTGTTGTTGGTTGACTGTGGTGCAGTCACTTTTTCTCCCAAACTTAAAAATAACCAGCAGTTAGGATGAGTTTGTCATTGTTTAAGGCCCTTTAGGGATTGTATCTCATAAACCTTTCATAGAGTATTTCCAGCGAATGTGAGGCATTTTTTTTAATTCCAAAGTCTTTGATTCTCTGGAGAAAACCAAGAAACTGGAACTTGCCACATCGTGCTTATACTGTATCTATGCCCGCCATCTGAATTCCCAGGAAACTTAAAAGCACACGCTTTGTTATTCATGATCACTGTAAGTTTCCATGGGTTGTTTGCCTTTCTCATCCAATTTATGTGTTCAAGTCATTACTCATTCAGCACGGCATGCTGGTTACAGATGTTAATGACAGATCGGTTTAGATTGTTATTCAGTACATTAACATCCAACAGTGACTGGCGGCTCGACACGCCCTGGACCTCTGGCTCTCTCGGGCTCCCGCAGCAACAGCAGCCCACCCCTCCAGCCCACCTTGCACTCCCTCACCACCAGAGTGGAATCAGCAAAAACAGACCCCCAATCCCTCAGAGAGGCCAACTCTATTTCATGTCAAGAATAGCAAATGGGCTGTGTATGGTAAAAAGTTTGGTATGCACTTTTCTTCCCCTTCAAGCAAGAACTCAGCTACAGACTTGTACCAATAAGGTGCATTTTATACTGTTCACCCCAGCTGGTGATGAATACAATCTTCTTATGGCTTTTGTTCAGCACATTATAAAGCACAGAGGCTTGTTTTCTATGTCTAATAGGAGATATATACCCATTAACTAGGAAAAAACAATTTGTGCTCCCATGCATTTGTTCTGCTTCAGTTCCTGGAAATGCATTTACATGCTGAAATATTATGAGAACTGGGACATACGTACAGTAATTGTAAGGTGATAGATTATCATCCAGGATAAAGAAGATGTAGCTTATTCGCTGTGTGTTAAAATGAGGCTGCATTGCATTATCCATCTAAGTTAAGCTAATTTCATCAGGGGCCACCATGCTTTAACATACTCTTTAGTCACACTGGTAAACATGTATGTGGCAGCCACTTGTCATAGGATGCCATTTATAAAATTGAGCATAGATGTGTGACCAGCACTGGGTGTATAATAGTGGATGGCACCGTGGAGAAATTCTGCTGCGCGTGTGATGCTTTCTCATCTTTGAGTGATTGGATGAGGTTTGATTAGCTGCTACTCATTATGACCTGGATGGTGGAATGAGTTGAGCCCGGCAGATCTGGCCTAATTTCCCTTCATGTTGCTGCAAATGAAACAGATCCAATGTAGCATTGAGAGCTCAAAGCTCGGCCTTGGTCTTCATCTGATGAAATGGTACATCTGTTATGGGAAATAGGATGTGTGTGTGTGTGTGTGTGTGTGTGTGTGTGTGTGTGTGTGTTAGAGAGAGGATGCAATGGACTGAGAGGGAGACAGACGGAACGAAAGAGAGGGAAAGAGAAGGCAAAACGGATCGATACCCCCACTGCATGGACCTACTGACTGAAAAAGTGAGAAAGAATGTGAGAAAGCTGGCCAGATCATAGCACTGTAGATTCTTCCTCTTTTTCCAGGTGCACCGTGTTGCTCTGCATATTGAAGAGACCTGGAAAGGCCATAGATCAAGGGATCGGTCTAATATAGTGATCCGTTTCTGAATATTGAAGAGGATGCAGGATTTCTTAGCTAAAAAAGCTGGAGCCGAGCACCTTTGTGTTCCACAGGGGGCAGATGATGTATGAAGTGGCTGCTCTGTTTACAGGAAAACAGTAACAGGAGAGGAACAAAGAGATAGAAGTAGAAAGGGCAGAGAGAGCAAAGGAGGGGAAGAAATTGAAGGAGTGGTCCTATGGCGCTGCATGAACCGAAGTGAGGTGTTTATTTTCAGCCACTGCACAGTGGTCACATCAGCCCATATGGGGCATTTTTCACACTGCATGTACAGCTCTGTCGCTGTGACCACCCCAAATGAGGCAAATCCTATTTTGGACACGTATTTTGGTGGGGAGGGTCTCCTGTTCCGACCTGTTTGTGCTGAAATAAGCTTTTCTGATGCTGTGATTCTTTATGTCACGTGTTGTGAAAAGGACCAGCCACCCCACCCCTCTCAACAGAGGTGAGCTTATGTAGCACACTTACATGAAAAGACAATGACAGACATTTATCAAGTGGAGTATTGAGTTTCACAGGGGAAGTGCTGATGTGGGATCACTGACTATGTCCTTTTCACATCCTCATTCATAATAAAGAAGGCAAACATTTTCTACCTCAGCACTCTCACTTTTGGTGAAAAAGAACGAATAGAGTATTTATTTATCTTGTTATCTTGAGTACAACTATGTAAGTGTAGTATTGACTGATTTTGATATAGTGTTTCATCATCTGACAAAAATACATATTAGTTCATGACACATTTTAGCTTTTTGATTTTTGTTTGTTTCAGTCTAGTCTTAGCCAACAATAACTAAAGACATTTTAGTCTAGTTTATTTAGTCTCTATTTTTATATTGCTTTTTAAATTTGTATGTCGTCTCAAGTGATCTTTGGCCGCCATGGTTACAGGTGTTGTCCTTGTCTATTAGACAGAGATTAGTGGAAAGGGCACTGTTTTTTTGTTCACACCAAGCGGTAACCTCTAAGTGCCAAAAACTGCACTTTCTTGAATTACTTCTTGAGGTTGGCTCAAGTGAGTTAATCCCCATAGACCCCAGTGTTAAAACTTTACAGCAGAAATAAACATATTTACAGGTTTTGATCTCTGTAGCTAATTTCCCTGTTCATAAATCTATGGGGTGCATTTTTATATAACTCACCTGTTTCAATGATATTAAGCCTGAAAATTATGCATAATTAATAGCGACACAAAAGATAGCCAACTAAAAGTAACATCAGCGTTCCATCCACATCCACAGCACTTTATAATATTAACTCAGCTAACCTTTTTATAAATTATTACTATTGAACTGATGAACTATTATGTTCTGTATTTGTAGTTTATTCCAGCTATTTTGTTGTTGCGTCTTGTCTAATTCTCAGTGGATGAAAGATGAATTTGGTCACTGAATAATATTTTGCATTAAAACAGTCATTAGTTAGTTTGTCCATTTGTACATCTTTTACATGTATTTAGTTTTTGTTGATTGAAGAGAATGCAATGCATTTTATCATAGCTCTCGTTTTCAATGATATCATTTTATATATTTTTGTTTTCATTGATTTGTTCATGAAATGAACATTGATTGAGCCGGAAAGTGAGGAAAGACTGTGGGAGAAGTCACTCTGTGGTCTCTGTGCGTTTCCTAACCACTGGTCTTTGGACTTGACTAATTGACCAGCATGCTAATAAAAGAACACATAGGGGAAAACCTACACATCTCTCTCTCTCTCTCTCTCTCTCTCTCTCTCTCTCTCTCTCTCTCTCTCTCTCCCTCTCTCCCTCTCCTTGTAAAACACATACACAAACTGTTTTTCTTCACATACTTACGTACTATTAATACTAACTATGATGTAGAGATTCTTACCCCAAACATAACCAAATCAAACTCCTCACACCTAAACCTAACCTCAACCAATAAAGGCAAGGACTGCTGGACGATCAAATGCAGAGTAGGGTGGGTCATGCCCTTGCAATAGTAAGTTTCATAGTTTAGCTTACTAGTCATACTCAACCACCTCAAAATGCATTGTGGCTCTTCAGACCGACCATCCAATGTCGTACTGTGAGATGGATGGTTGAAATAATTAACCCTAAACCTTTGGCTAAAATATTTACGAATAATGGCGAGATACATTAAGCTAAAGTGCAGCAGCTCACATATACAGTATAATGTGCTGTAGAAAACATATTTACACTTAATTAGTTATTCATTTTAATTAACCTTAAAATAATATTAGAAAATATGAATGGAATAGGTAATGCAGATTTAAAAGATTTACATTTTTGATGTGCAATTGTCATTCAGTGGCAGCTTAGACTGTTAACGTTGTGATTGATACAGTCATGTGATGCAGATGATTTGGTGTCACCAGTCTGCTGGTAATGGCATATTGTTTATTTAGTATAATGCAGTACATACAGATTGAGTATGAAGTATGCAGTATGCAGTATGCAGTATGCAGTATGCAGTGTGCAGTGTGCAGTATGCGATTTCGAACACAGTGACAGAGTGCAAATCCAAAATTAGCAAGCCCATAATGATTGGGCACTGAGAACTATGGGGTGAGAAGGGATCTGGACTGAACTCCATTAGCACTGAACCGAGAGAACACACAGCATGACTCTCACCTGCTTGCTTGGAGACCCCCCAAATTGGTCCACATCTCCAGTTCCCTGATAAACATGCACACACACTCATACAGGCAGGCAAACACACACACATACAGTAACCCTCAACTCTGACCCGACAAAGCTAACAGGATGTGTTGTGCATCTATAAACATGAATTCCATCTACAGAGAATAAACAGATACACATGGAAATGTAGGCACAACACGGGCACACGTTTTGCATGTTATGTTCAAATGCTATCCTCTCAATCTTGGCATTCAGGCCACGGATGAAGTGTTTTTATCTAAATGGGGAGGAAATGAGAAAGATTTGTTTTGAAACTGAAGAGTCTCACTTCCTTTGTTAAAATGTGCTGCATTAATGAAAGCCAGGGCAGCATCGCTAAAACACCCCTAAAATCTTACTACCATTGTCATTACAGAGTGAGTAAGAGGGAGGAAGAGAGAGAGAAGAATAATGTGAGACGGAGTGAAGGAAGAAGAGACAGTTAATGTGTGGCGTGTTATGCACAATTGTAAGGACCAAATCAACCAGCAAACCGAATGAGTGGTAGCGGTCTTCTGGGAGAGCCAGTCATTTGCATGGCATTTAGTGGAAAGGCAACATGACAGCTAGCTGCTCCATAACATGCTGTCAGACTACCGAACCTGCATAAAACCTGCTTATTAACTTTTTGTGGAATCATAACGCTGTCTTATCATTAGTACAGAGCACTCAGAGCTTTCCTTAAGAGTGGCATTAAATGGCTTGCAATGGGTGTAATGCATCTATCAGAAAAATAATTAGATTTAAACATGGATTAATTAAATTTTTTGTGTGACTTGAGGGCAGCACAACACGCTGTACAGCTCAACATCGACATATTATCTAAAAGGTTGACGTGGAAAAACATGGAGCAGCATTTGCATTTGTTTGGAGTCGTGTTTCTGGGCCTGTTCTGTAAGTTCAATATTCAGTCTTCTTTTAGTCCTATTCTGGGCTGTGTTCCCCACCTAGTGACTTTCTTTGTCTGGATGCTGGTCAGGTAGCATATTCCGTTTATCAGAGCTTTTTGTGCTGAAAACAGCTGCCTGCTGCGTCTGGAAATGAGTCTACACCTGACAGAAGTGAGTCCGACTCAAAACCGTATAGTTGTGGACCATAAGGCTGAAAGGTGCTTTGAAAAACACTACAAAGAGCTGAGGGGGAAATGCAGTGTGGGGTGATAACTCTCAGTAAGTTTTTCACTTCAAACAACATTACATGTACATTTAGCAGGTATTTCTTACTATATCAGAATTGTTTTGAAATAAACCATACGTTGTGGGCTCCTTCTTTTTGGATTGCATTTGATAATGGACTTAGGTATTAGTTTTAGGTAATAGGTATTAGTTTATTTAAAAGAGGACAGTGCAATTTCATAAAACACATGATTACACATTGTTAAAAAGCCAGAATTAGCCAGAAGGCTAGTTTCCATCTGTAGTCCCCTGGCCATGATGTGAAAAGGCAATAAAAATTACAATTTAAAAAAGAAGAAAAGAAAAGAGAAAAACACTTACCATACAATTAAGAAAAAATACAACCTCACAACATAACATTTTATCATAACATCAAAACATCACAACAGGCTTATCTTTTAGTGTTGGTAGCTGTAAATGTTGATAAGCCACATTTTCAGTTTGTTTGTGAGGGCCTAGTATGTTGTGAGCAGTTTAACCTCCTCAGGTACAGAGTTCCACACATTTGCACTCCTTACTGACCAGGCCGACTTACTGACTTGAATGGGACTTTACTACGAGAAGGGTTTGGTTTTATTTTGAGCAGTATTAGTGGTTAAAAAAGCTGTAAAATGCTTTTACCATACTTACCATACTGCCCCAAGCTATTTATTGTTAGCCATGTCCGGCTGTTAGCGACTGTTAGCAACTCTCCGGGATTTCTCCGTAGTTGTTGTACAAAAATAACTGTCTTGATGGCTTACATACTTACACACATAACCGTTGCACCACTGTTAATGACTGAAACTGTCACTCCAGGATCCTCCCGTTCCAATTCCAATTGCTTCCTATATGTCTCATCAGGCTGTTAGCAGTGATAAAGACAGAGTATAACTCAACCCCCTCATCTCGAGTTCATCATCTTCTAATGCTTTGAATAAATCCAAAGTCATGAGGAGCATGGGACTCTATTTTGTAAGTTATTCAATTAACTAATGAGAAACGTTGTCTCGTTAATAACTGATCGAGGATCGTCATTAAAGCATAATCTAACAGCTACGTTACTCCCTCTCCAGCCGTTCCCCTCAAACTGATCATTATACACCGAGTGGCACAGTCATTGTAGCGTAGTGGCTTCCCAAGTGTTTCATCAAGAATTTTCATCTGAAGCAAGATCAGATTTGAGGATTGTGATTGATGTCATGGAGCAGAGAACAATCAAGGATCCCCAATTTGTTACAAACCTCAGTGAGGCAGTTTTAAAGTGTGCTTAATGATGTATACCCCTTTTGTTTTGCATATTTATTTGATATTCATGAAGTGTCCAAGCACACTGACTTGACATGCGTCTCCATGGTGATAAATTATTGAGAGGTCTTTTCAGTGAGGCAGTTGAAAAGCAACTCCATTAATAATGAAGAAGTCTGTGTACTCTTATAATTGTGTTATTTTCCCTGGAAATTTGTGTGCACCAGCTTTCAGTCTCGCTTTTGTTGGGTAGCTTTGATATGTGGACACTGGCCAGCACTTAGGAGCATGCTCTTTAAATGGGGCCGTTTGGTATGACTTTCAGACGTGATGGGGATTTATCAAGTTGCTCTTGTCGATGTTTAGCCCACTGATTGTATAAACTAACACACTTTGCTTGAACAGATTTGTCAGTGGCATGTTGGCCCCTTTTACTCATCTCTCTGAATGTGCTTATATTCCAGACAAAAGGATGGAGAAAGTCTTTCTTGTCGCTGTTCAGAAATTCTGGTCTTTTCTTCCCAACGAGATTACCCCCTTCGATCATATGCCAACCCTTGCCCTATTGTGAGGGTAAGCCCTAATGTTAAACCCTTGGAATAATTCTGTTGCTTAGAGACTTTGGATCACATTAATAGTCTTTTGCCAGGCTGCACCAAACCACCATGAAATACCGGTAGTTTCATCAGTCAGAAGTGTAGGCCTGTTTTCGACAGAGTGGCTCCAGTGCTGGTCCTGTGAGAGGATTGGAGAGGACATGTGTAATGTGTGTGAAAGGATGTCCTGTTGAGTGAGAGCCAGCCTCATCTGTGCCAGCTCCCTACCTCTCTCCCTGCCCCCTTCTCTCTCAGTTTCTGCCACTCTTCCCCTCCTTCTCTCCATTTCCCTCTCTTGTGTCTTTCTGTCTCTGCAAAATCTCTCAGTTAGTTTTGTTTTTTTACACACAGACGAAGCAACTAAAAACACACACGCTATGCCCAATGTCTCATTCAAGTACAAACACACACCCACACAATCTGTCTCCCTGCTTCTCTTTCTCTTTTTCCCTCCTTTTTCCCCTCTTTTCTCTCATCCTCAGTCAATTATACAGATGTCTAATGCTTTCTCCCTGCTGTAGGGAGCGGACAGAGCATCTATCATCCTCGGGGGATGGTGGTGATGGTGGGGGGTGCAAGCCCCACGCTTTGCTCTGCAGCAGAACACCCGTTCCTCTGGGCTGGAAGGACGCCAGTCGACTTGGGATCAAACCTTGGCCCTCGTCCCGGCAGCAGGCTTCCACAGCTCCCTCCCTTCACCACCAGATCTGGGCCACTTCCATGTGGGCCAGCAGCAGGCAGCTTTTTTTTTTTTTTTGCTGGTATCTAATCTGTTGTTTGTTCTTGCGAGTGTGCTGTCGATGAGCAGAGAAGGATGTTGAGGAGGAAACAGAGGGGAGAAACATGCCGTAATCAGAGATGCCACTGGAGCCTCTGTGGCCTTAAGGTGATGTTTGCCAATCAGATTTCTGCGGATTGAATCAGTAGACTAAGACATGCAGGCTACTAAGTGCTGTGGGGGATGTGCATGCTTGAAACTTCTTTCAGGCCATGATACTAAAATTAAGGGGAGTTGCGACAATTCAAATCCACAATTTGGTTTGACTTTCGTTTTTTATGGTCACAATTCAATTCAATTTTTTGGACTTAAACCTGTTCTTTAATCAGCACTGACGGCTATGCCACAATAAAAGGGACTAGATAGTAGAAGGGTGGTGTCTCAGAGTTTACCTGAAAGTGCCATGAATTTTCCAAAGGCACCTGAATGAAATGTGAAGTCCAGTCGGAGCCCATATCCTTAAGCCTACGTTCGCTGTTTGTTTACATGAATCAGGTGTAAGGTAAAATGCTTCAGGGAAGCAGAAGTATTTTCCAGTTCTGCTGTGGCTCAGTCATCTCTATCTCAGAGATGACAGAGCAACATCATTGACTATAACTACTGAAACTTACAATAACAGCTTCTTGCTTTACAATGGTGTTTCGTGAAGTGCAGTTGCAGGCTACTGGTAAGCTAACGATTTTCAAATTAAAATCGAAATCGTAACACCCTCACTAAAATATGTGACCACGGTTTTTTTTCAATTAGGGTTTCCTGTTTCCAACCATGCAGGTTAGAAAGTAGTATACCAGTCTCCCCACTGCAAATTGTGGGGTGACTTGAGGCCAGCTACGAAGAAACTTGAAAGCTCCCTCAAACGACATCCAATTTATTTGTGGTAAAACCAGAAACACCATAGATGTGAATAAAAAGAATATCATCCCATCAATATCTCAGCCAGGTCACAGGAGGTAATAGCGGTATGGGTGAGTTCATAATCAGAACCGACTCAATATTTCATCACTATGGTCAATTTTGCTGACTGAAAATTCAAGCATTAGGACTTCTGAGGATAACATTCAGAAGCAACATTCTTTCAGTCAAAACACTGGTGGCCTCTTGAGGCCTGTGATGCTTTACCTCAATGTTTTTTAAATTGTACTGCTTGCCTGAATTCAGATACACTGGAGAAAAAAAAACTCCTTAACAAATAAATAATACAGCATAAAAAGCTTCATGGGATGTATTAACTGTCAAAACATATTATGTTAACATCCACCAACAAAATCACTAAATACTGCATATCATGTAGAACATTCATAAAGCAATCTCAACCTCCTGCTAAGCAACACAACTGAATAATAACATAATGTACAGGATAATGCCTGATATATCCGTATAATACAACTGTGATATACTGAGTAGTCCACAAAAGGTCAAGGGTTAACAAGTGAAACTGGATGCTGTGTCTTTGTCTGTGTGGGTGAATATAGGAGTGTGTAATCAATACACAGGCAGTTACCGTGGCCTGTTGGAAACATTCCTGCCTTAGGGTGAGTAAGAAAGCAAAACTTCACAGTGTAAAGGTGGGGAAGGGGTTGCGTGGTCGATATTGATATGTGATAGTACTGGTGGTGTTGAGAAAGATGGGGCTAGAGGTGGATACCACCCTGAAATGAGAGTGAAATAATGATCCTGGCATCCCCTACAGTTCAGGTACACCATAACCTCTGCCTACATGTACTCAGCCTCTGTGTTTGTGCTCACAGGCACTGAAACAGCACTGAAAGAGCAGGGGAAATGGCAATTCCCAGCTGTCAGCCTGACCCGCAGGTTAGCCGCTGTACTTCTGCCTGACCGGCTGTAAAATTAGGAGCAAACAAGGTGCTCTTTAAAAACAAGGGCTAGCATCCAGCGCTGTGTATCTCTGGGGTAAATAATTCATATTAAAAACATCACTCACAAAAGCACTAAAAATATGCCCAGGGCTCTGAAGACCCGATGATGTGCCAAGCCAAGGCAGGCTTGTATAAAATGCACATGTTGTGAAGGGGGAACATTGAATCCTCTCACTTGGAGGTGTTGGTATAAGCAGATCATGAAGCTAAAACCAATCCTCTAGAAATAAGTGCACATAGTAATGGAGTTGAGTTTCCCTATGTTGTATTCTTTCTTTTTTTTATCATTTGAGATTGGATATACTCTTGATATATTCTTAACTAAAGCGGGTCACTGAGCTCGAGTGACTCTATTACTCAATGAGTCACACAAAAAAATTGCTTTTTTTTCCCACAGCAGCATGTCTTTTCAATCTCATTTTAAACACATGCCATGGGCTTTGCAGTGCACCCAAGAAAGTAAAGGCTCTTATTTGCCTCTGAAGAACAAACTCAGAGTAATAGTAGACGGAGGGAAAAATGTTGATCTCAAAACAATCCCTCCCTGTGTATAATACAGCTTTACTACTTGCAAATGGATGAGGCTTGAATCAGCACAATGTGCGCAGAACAATTGCAGTAAGTTAATAGGGCTATGGTAAGTCCAAATATGAATCATGCATGCAGATGGACAATATGCTTCAACCATTTATTCCGGTTAGAGGACATGAGTTAGTGTTATACTTTCTAAACGCTATATGTAGCTATCAGTGCCCCAGGAAAATAGGTCAATAGATTGTGTGTGCGTATAATCTCTGATCAGATGGTGTTCTCATCCAGGGCTATTAATGTGCTGATCCACTAATTGGGAGAGCTTGCTCTCTTAATGCAATGGCCTTCTAAATGTGTCCGTCCCAGTAATTTAATAATGGCCATTTCATGCTACTCTGACTTTTCAAACAGCTTGCTCGGGGCAGCTACAGGGACTGGTTATTGATTGAAACTCCGAGGCTGGCTGGGCTCGGCTGTGGGTGAGAGAGGCTGATCAGCCTGCTTCCCAGAGTCCAGATGCCCCCATCACCCCCCTTTTTTTTTGCCACATTATTCTCATAAACACACAAACACGAAGCACAGACACGAATAAAGTACATACTTACTCATACATTTGCAGATTCCTTCAAGATCCTCTGCACCAGGCAGAATCAGTAGAGCACAGATGAGAGCTTTAAATGGAAAAAACAGAAACTCTAGTCACATAATTCTGAAATGAAGACCTTTTCAACATCTCTCTTATTCTCCTACCTTCATGTGCGCTCTGTGTATGGTCACTAGGGCCCGGTGCCTGTGTCTGAGGAGTAATGAGGAGAGGGCCGAGGAGGAGAGATAAGAGGAAGAGTGATGGGGGTCAGGCTGCAGCATTGCTGGCAGCCCTCACGGACCTCACACACCACCCTCCTCCCCCTCTCGACAGGCTGTCCAGGACACCGTTTGTTTGCACAAGGTGATAAATAATTTGGCCTGAGCTGACATGGATTAATGTGGCCCTTAGCCCCCTTTTCCTCCCTCTGCATTCGGTCACTGAAATGTTTGGCCCCTCAAGCTGGCCCTACTTAATGGCCAAAATGCATGAAATTCTTATCAGCTTTCAAAGCAAGGGAACAAGAAGTGACCCTGCTGTTACTGAGAGGCTATCATGGAACTTAAGGAGGCTTTTTTATATTTAGAGCAGTGCCCTGGACATCTTCCCAAAGGCATTTATAAGAATCCTAACAGAGTTTTGTTGCTCCCACTGTGCACTTTGAAATGTTTTCTTCACCAATTAGGAACGCTTGGAATACTTAGTTTGGAGTTTTTTTAGACAGCAGTGGAAGTAATTGAAATGAAAAAAAAATATAAACAAGGGAGAAAACAATACTCCATTAGAAACCCACAAAGGGAATACTGATTAATGTGATGAACATAAACTAGGGCTTTATTGCATGCAGCAATTTATAGGAAAAAAAAAGGCAAAGCAACCGACATCTTCCTGCCCACAACACACAATGTTCCACAATGGCCATAAAGTGAGACTGTGATTAAATGTTTGATGCACTGGCATCGTAATCATGCACCCTTAAATCAATGATGACAGAAACTGAGTGACAGTGGGACTGAAGGATGTGTTCCGACTGCTAATCACACTCAGTAATTATAAGTACTTGAAATAATTAAACTGTGCACTTGAGGCCGTAGTGACATTGTTTTTCATGTCATAAATTTGGCCTTATTTGCAGAAGGTTCTCGCTTACTTTGCAGCAAAAATGACAACTGCTTCACACCGTAAAAGACCACCCCACTCATCTTCTGGACAAACTATCTTAAACTATTCAGCAAATTAAAAGGTGTTTTCTTGTCTTATCTACAGTTTTTGTCTTCACCATGGTGTTTCTTTTCAAACTACATTATTAGAGGCTCTTTAAAATATCTAAGATGTTTCTGGTTTCAATAATTAAACAGTGTACAGCTACGGGCTCTCGTTATAACTCTTAATGTGCATGCCCTATGGCCTTTATCTTTGATCTTTCATGCTACTCAGTGTGCCTTTGCATAATTTCAACTATAACGAGAAAACACTTGAGCTGCCATATCCTTCCTCCCTCTCACTCTCGTACATTAAATGGGAATGTTTCACTGTTCAGTTGTTGCAGATGTTGGGTGCAATGAGCTCATGTATGATGCACAATGATGGATTGAGACACTGACTCTGGGTATACATAAATTGTCATATTCGTATGCTTAAGTGGCTCGGGTGGGAAGGTTTCTGTGACTGTTGTTAAGGACAGTTTGCTCTTGTGTTTTGTGCGTGTAAATGTGTGTTGAGGACAGTGCGTGATTGCGTGTGGGTATTGTTTTTCTTGTGGGTTCCAGCTCAGACCCTCCAGAGCTCCATCATCTTTAAGCCCAGGCCCCTGCAGGCAAGGGTCACAGCTCCCTACACCATGAAACAGTCTTCACCATATAACCAGGCTCCACACAGACTCCCAACCAATACTTCACACACATACATGCACATGCACACAAACACACACACACACACACACGCTGTTTTCACATATGAACCCCGGAAAATTACACTAGAATCTGGTCCTGAGAAAGAGTTTGTCTTTTAAACATGTAGCACACAACTGGAGATTCTTGTGTCAGATTTGTTAGGACTAACTAGAAATACTCTGTTTGGTTCACGCAAGTAGGGGCCCTCGGTAGAGCTGCACGAGGTCGGACATGATTACACCGTGGCGACGACGCCAATTTGTAATTTGATCATAAACAACAAAGTCTCTTGCCATTCTATGAATTTATCTGATGATTTTTGTGTCGGCCCTTGCTGACAGAAGTTCCCGAATCTTGTCGTCTCTCCAGTTAGACATTTTCATTGCCGTCTTTGTATAAACCATCCTTGCTCCGCTGTTGGCAGATGCATGATATGAACATCATAAACCTGGCTTCATGGGTGAATACTTCAGAGAATGAGTGACTGTATTCACATAAGAACCCACTCTAAGATTACCCGGTCTTTTGCACTAGGGAGCTGGGAAGGTAAACACTGGGTCCAACTGAATCGGATATTTGCGTTCTCACATAAAGCCCTGCCAGGTAATGTCCAGATTATTTCAGCTGTTTGCAGTGCATGTATTAGAGGAGCTTTAGTTTCTCTAACTAACAAAACTCTGTTAGCTTTAGTTTCTAAAACACTGACATGGCCGCCCTTTATCAACCATTTGTGGTGTTTCACTGAATGTGTCACATTACTGTAATGTTCTTCAACAACATCACTGCAGTCATCATGTATATGTGCTCAGCAGTGGCTTTTTATTGCACCTATGGTGTCTTTAATACATTAATTCATTGCACATGCATGTGAAAACATCACCAGCAGTCATATCAACATTCAGTAGGTAATCAGAAATGATTTAGTTTATAGCAGCCATATCAAAAGGGAGCTACAAAGTGCTTCACCGTGAGAAATCAAATGAAAAGAACATAAACACACAGAAATAGGATGATCAAGAGATGGAAAACAATAAAGCAGACTGTGTTAAAAGTATCATAAAATTCAGTGCGCAAAGCAAATTAGAGGCTCATATTTTTATATATAATTTCAATTAATTGCCTTAATTACTTTATTACACGCTAGGGAGCCCTGTGTCGGAAGTATAACCACATTTTTACCATACATTCTTTGTGTAAATGTAAGTGTTTTAAAACTACTGTATGGGAAGTTGTGTATGCTTGGTTTTGTGCTTGTCCGATATATTATCATACAGTATATTCTTTCTGTAAGTCATAATTGTACAACCTCTTTTGCTGTTTCATATACAAAAGAGTGTGTCATTTTTCTCTGCTATCAGGTGTTGTTTCACAGCATTAGCCAAAGTGCCCCATGACATCATTGTTAGCTTTCAGGATTAAGCACACTGTAATTAACATTAAGTAGCCCCCACTCCCCTCGTCTTCACCTTTTTTTCCTTAACCCCTGCCTCTGTCTGCCTGTATCTGTATCTCTGTGTCTTTCTTTCTCCATCTCTTTCAATCTCTGTATATTGACTATGAACCGGCTGTAGCTTCGAACAGCAGGCCCACACAGACCAAAGCACCAGCGATGGCGGATTAGTCTGTTGAATTATTCAAAGCCGAATTCCCCATTGAAATGTGTAAAAGGTCCCTTGCTGGGTTTAAAAACAGAGAGTACAGTTGGAGCTGACAACAAAAGGTTCAACTTCAAATAAAAGGCCCCCATCACTTCACCTCATTTGCATAGCGAGTTATTCATTTTAACATTAGACTTTTGTTTTGACTTTGTGGTGAAAATTTTTAATCATGTTTAAAAAGCACTGATTTTCTGGAGGTCTTCTGTTGTTGACTGGTTTGACACACAAAGCAAAAACAATTAAGGCCACAGGGTGCTTGAAAAAGTATTTTAGTTTCTAACAAGATGCTGATGGTAAAATCTTGTAAATGTGCAAGGCCTTGCCATGTTTCATGTTGTGATGTAACACTGAGCCAATATTTTCCGAATAATTGTGCATTGTAGATGCTATTTAGTCAGCGCAAAAAAAGCAGGCTGAAAATAACTTACGTTAATGTACTTGAATCGAAAAGTAGTACGCAAAATAGATAAATGGGGAAGTCAGATGCATTTGGCAGCAGATTCAGCATGTTGCACAAATGTTTTTGATAGGTATGTAATATATACAAAATTGTGATATGCAGTTCGGGCAACATTTAAGCGCAATTTGATCAATCATGTCCGAAACTTTGATAATAATTGTCCTTCTGCAAAAGCAAAAGGCTTGTGTTCGAAATAGTTTATACCAAATGGAAATCCCCGACCTGAAAAGTGAAGCCAAAGCGGAGGTGCCGCAAACCTGCATTTTTCGGCCAACTCCACTGGATGGTAAAACAATTGGTAAAATAATTGTATGGTCTATTGCCGTTTTCCCTACATGGTACCGGCTCAACTCGAATCGGTGTACCAGCCCAGCACGGTAGGGCTTTGTTTTTCTGCTTCAAGGTGTGTCTTCAGTGGCCTGATTTTTCTGGGCTATATGGCTCTATGGTAGCTCTGTGTATTTTGGCTGTTTTTGTATTTTTAAACATCAGTATTCTGAAAGTGCTTCTGACGTCACAGAAACCATTGAGAGTGAATCTTGTTTATCGGATGTCAGGTATCCGGTACTGTACATGATTTTTGCTAATGGAAAACCAAAGAAGAGTGAGTGAGTAGAGGCGAGGCGAGGATAGCCATACCGTGCTTTGGAAAAGAGAAAATGGCTTCAGAGATTTACAATATAATGAATAGTGAACAATGAATAAGAGAACAATTTAGGGCACAGTCTTGTATGACCATCAGTGCAGTGCCCAAGAGTAAACAGTTGGCTTGAATGCTTTGTATTGCAGATTTGACACTGCTGAAGGCTTTATCCTCCATTATGGAGGGACAGCGCAGCACCTGCGAACACACATCCCCATAGGAAAACTAAATCCACTACACCAACAGCACCACACAACTACAGTGTGAAATACTCTGTACCCCAGAGATGTGCTTGTGTGCTTGTGTGCGTGTGTGCGTGCGTGCGTGCGTGCGTGCGTGCGTGCGTGCGTGTGTTCGTACATGCGTGTGTGTGTGTACTATAGGGGTTAAGGGAAGGTAGTGTACCTTGATGAGGAAGAAGAGATGGAGGCAGTACTTCAAAGCAAACAGAATGAGCAAGACTATTTATGTTTATCAATATATGTTGAGTTTCCCCATTGAGCTTTGTGTGAAATACCTGCCTACTGGCCTATACATTTTATTCCTTCCATCTCTTTCTGGTGTATATCATAGAGAGGGAAAGATACAGATATATAAACACATTTTATCCTTTCTTTCTTGGGCAGGTACATAAAGGAAAACTGAGCTTATGCGAGGGCATTTCAGGTGCTTCCTGCGTACCTTGGACCGTGGGGCCACATGAACAGATCTGTGCAATGTACATAGACTATACATCCTATTATGCCCTGAGAATGGCAGACATTGCAAATCATTTGTTAGCATGGAAATATGTAAAGGGGGTAAATATGGATTTATGTTGAGCACCATCAAAGCATCACACTCTGATGCCAGTAGTGGAGTTCAATAAGCTGGAGAGATGAAAGCTAATGAAAGGCAAACATGAGAAGGGTGTTGGTGGTGCACAGGAGGAGGTATGGAAGGAGGGAATGGGTGGGTGGTTGAGTGAGTGAGGGAGGGAGGGTGCAAGTGAGCAGGGAAGGAATACAGCCGATGTGAGATGTTGTCTGGTGTGGTCCAATCAAGCCACGGGATATAACAGTAGTCAATAGGGGGAGATGAAAGAGATCTCAGTATGGAGGCTGTGTGGTCTCAAGAAGGACCCTGTGCATGTGTGCATGTGTGTATGTGTGTGAGAGCATCAACAAGTAAGTGACTGCCAATGTGTTACATGTTTGTGCCAAGCTGGCCCATGCATTTCTATACTATAGCTTTAAATATGTAGCGAGAAACACATGCCCGTCGTGCTGGCTGTTGCACATTATAGATGCTTCCCGCAGAGTCCCATGGGTACAGTACACTATGTTCTAATCAAGCCGCCTTAGATCATACCTATCCACTGTACTGCAGCGACTCTATGGCATGACTGTGTTTGCAAATCAGCCAGACATGAGCGAACACAGTGAAAGAACAGACTCATATGCGCAGTATGATTAGCACATCGCCATTACATGTCTGTCTTTATTGAAGGTAGCATTCTGTGTGATTGCACACCTTCTTTACTTTCATCCCGTGTATCAAATCCTGCAACACATTATGAGTCATGTGCTGGTGCTGATAAGGGCAGGTCTGGGATATAAAGTAGTTTGCAGTTAAAGTTGTGGTGTTTCTGTGAGTGAATAATGTATGTATTTCAGTCTTGGATTAGCTAATGGCACACAGGCACTCATTAGCTATTTCTGGCTAAGTTTCAGGCTTTCGCTCATAAGCCCTTAAGTGTACATGTCATTGACGAGACAAATCCAGCCTCCAGTCCACTGCTTAAAGAGCCCCACACCCTTTAGATGCACACACACAGAATAACACAAATAAATGGCCACATAAACCATCACCACTTCACTCTTTCTTCCCGTATGGCTCTGTTTAGTGTATCCTAAAGCCGAGTGAATAAGAATGTGGATCGTATTTGGCATCTCTTTAAGCCTGCATTTTTCACACACCAATGAGGTAACTCTTCATACATCATTTCTACTACGCCTACGCTGTAGTAAACTGCTGATAGTGTAAAATGTGTTCTGACCATATGGGACTAGGGTTAAGATAACACCTGTAGAGAAAACAATGGTTGCTTTGTTTGAAAAAAGGAAAAAAAAATAATAATGTGAACTCAAATCAATCAGGTGCACTCATGCTCTCTGCTGCATAGGCTACACTTGGGTGAGCTGTATGGTCATTTTCACACTCCATTGCTGACCTGTGAGATGGACTGGCTTGGACTGGGTAATTGATTTTCTAGAGAAAAGATGACCAGGCAAGCATAAGTTTGGTTTAGAAAATATAAAAGCTTCATTAGTGTGTTAGGTAGTTGGCTTGCTTTTGTTTTCTTTGTGGTCTGCGTGACTTTGCTGCAAAATATCACGCACTATGTCAGTGTACTGAGTATATAAGTTCAGATCAGGTTGACTTGGATAGTTACAGTTAGTAGTATACAATTGACAACTGAGTTCCTGTGAGTCATAGCGCTGCCATTCCTTAATTGGGTAGATCAGATCATCTCCGCGTATTAATGTATAACTAATTACCTGACCAGCAGTATTACTGCTACAAGTTTGCAGGTAAGCTATTCTGCCGGGGTCACTGCCTCCGCACAACTAATTTTTTTTCTACACTCATTACTACAGTAATGATGTTAAGCTTTCTTCTCTTCCATCTCATGTCATACTCGTCCGGAGCTGGCTGCTGTGTCGTTCTGTGAAATGTCTCTGCTTCTTGTGGCTTTTTAGTAAATAAGCTTTTGCTGTCACACATGACTCAAGTCATTACAGTATAGTGTATTGTGAGAGACATTAAGCTTGTCTCCCTTACTCGAGAAAAAAGTGTCGTTAAAAAAACAAAAACAAACATGCTCTTGAAATACAAAACACTTGCTACTCCCCCCTTTCGGCATACCTTACTTATTTTATGACTGGAAGGCGGATGACTTGGTTACATTGTAAAAAGGTGAAACATTGACAACAAGGCTCATCAAAGACAGGCACATCATTTACAGACAATGACAGGCCTATGACATCATTTACACAGCAGTAACAGTTATTAGACTAAATGTTCATGGCAACACAGATTGCCTATTAAGAGAAGAATAGTGTGCTTTATTGTTATGTTGCAGCATGTGTGAGCATTTGTGAGTTTGTTGGCTCAGTGCCAGGGAACCTGTTATTTGGGTAGCCTATCTCTCTCTCTCTCTCTCTCTCTCTCTCTCTCTCTCTCTCTCTCTCTCTTTCTGAGCCAGCTCCATTTGAGAACTGTGGTACTTTTACACATAGTTAAACCCTGAACAGTCCAAAACTCAACCTGCCGGTGCGCAAGCTCACAGCGTTGGATTAGGATAACAGGACTGCCATCTGCTGGTCATGCAGTGGAACGTGTTTTGTACACAAGCAAGGAAGTGGGGAGGATGGGTGATCTCATATAACAAAATTTAAAATCATCATTGCTGACATTTGAGGAGATTGGTGTCAGGGCCTGAAACCTTCCTGTCAATCAGCCGAACACTTTGTTCATCAGATCAGATGACTGTATCATTTGAATATAACAAGGCTCTCCACTCTTTTTGCAAAACTCCACAGAATCTTAAGTAACAAAGTTATGTCTTCCACTGAACTGACTTAAAGAAATCTGTCTGTTGTCTACATTATCAACATTTAAAAAAAAAAACTCTGACTTCAAGATTGTGAGCGCATCTTGGGTGGGTCGAAGTATCTGATCTGGAAGACCAAGCACCCCCCCCCCCCCCACACACACACACACACACACACACACACACACACACACACACACACACACACACTCACACACATCCCACCCTCAAAAAAAGTTTCTATACCACTGCTAAAACAAGAAAGCAGTGCACCCAGAGGTA
Source organism: Echiichthys vipera (assembly GCF_963691815.1). Lineage (NCBI taxonomy): Eukaryota > Metazoa > Chordata > Actinopteri > Perciformes > Trachinidae > Echiichthys > Echiichthys vipera. The sequence goes on from NC_139837.1 coordinate 13,939,644, forward strand.
CAAAAGCCCCAGGGCAGGGGCTAGATGTTCCTCTCAGCTGAATATGCAACACTCCTCTGGCATTGTTAAAAACCAGTGGACCAAGAATGAGTCTTTGCCCTCTTCACTACCAACAAAACCAGCATCTTTGCCTCTTTGCTTTTCCTTATTCAAGACTAACCAAAGGAATGGTGACGACTGAGAGGAGGGAGAGAGAGAGAGCAATGAAGAGAGAGAATTGGGATAAGATGAGGGAGGTGGGTGGGACGCAGCTTTCGGACCCTCATTTACCCTGTCAGCCCTCCTAGCAGGGGATAGTGTTCAGGATCTATTGATCACAACTCAGTGGAGCAGTAATCCTCCAGACTTGATTGATTCCGACTGTTGCCTAGGCCTCACTGCACTGCCCAGCCCTCCCTCCATGCCTCTGTACTTCTCCCAATCCCTCGTTCCCTCCCCTCCATCGCTCATAAAGCATTGATATGCATGACGGCCAAGGGGCCCCATGAAGGAGGGATACAGGGAGGATTGGAGGGACGGGAGTCGGGGCATTAAGTGTGTGTACACTGCAACAGGAAATAGCTGGCAAGGTGACGGGTGCCTTGACACAAGACGGGGGCCCGAGGTGTCTATGAGCTGCCTGCCCCCTGATCACTCTCTCGCTTTGTGTTTGCCAAAAGTGATGAGTCACCAACTTTACACTTGCATCTCTTCTGGCTGGTCAGCGGGGGAGAAGTTCTTATCGTCACAAACTAGAATATTGAAGGGACTGGGTGAATTTCTAACTTCTTTTTCCTGGCAACCTCTCTCTTCTGTGTATTCATTTTCAGAAATATACAAATATACACACCAGTGACAAGTAAACCACAGTATGTAACTTTCAGCAATGTAAACCTTTAATGAGTATAAAGCTGGATGTAAGGGGTTAATAGGGGTCCCACTACTGCATAGGTCTTGATTAACAGTTTAGTGTTGGATTACACCCTCTGATTGCACCAACACTAGATGGATGTTTTGTATCCAATCAGGCTTAAGTTATATTACCCACAGAGACTGTGTTTACAGTCTTTCATTCATTCATTCACTATCTTAAAACAGTTGCATTTTTAAGTAGCAAAGCTCCTGGAGATTCCCTGATGTTGTTGAGAGTTGATATAATGACGTTTCCATTCAATCCATATTTCCAGTATAAGGATTTACTTTATGTTTCTAACCCTAGTAAACTATCCCATGATGAAACTAAAAATCGTAAAAAATCGACCTTGGTCCATTCACTTATTTATTTATACAGACATGTATTATTGACAAGATTGAGCATGGGACAATGAAAAAACATGAGATCGTAACATAGCAAGAGTCAACCTCATATTGAGTGAAACTTATTTGAGAAATAGGATAGATTGAAGATGTCAAGGGCACACTTCGTGAATGGGATACTTGGGTGTATTTAAGCAATATAATATATAGTAAAGAATATTATGCAGAGGAATAAAACTGCCTGCATGAATTTTTTTCAGTCTGTTTTGCACCGCGATAAGAATGCATCCGTATTTATCTGTGTTTGTGTAACGGCGGCCACAGGGCCACCTTCGTGCAGACCACAAGTGTTTCGGGACCCCTCTGAAGGTTTTTCCGCGACCACTTTTCAGAGAGCCTGACAGCTGCAGAGGGAACTGGCTCAATCCTGCGATCCTGCCTGGCAGCGGCCCATGCCAGGATTGAGGCTGGCTCGGCTGAGCTCTGCCACACACTACAGAGAGGGCACCAGCAATGGGAACTCATCCTCACAACAGAACATACACAGAAACACAGACAAACATGGGCACAGAAACAGGAGACACACACACACACACACACACACACACACACACACACACACACAATATACAGTATGTATATAGATATATACAGAAAACACATTGGTGAGATTGAAATTCCATATAGCCAGACAAGGCTGTAAAGATTTCACGGTTAACATTTCTATGTGAATGCAGAGCTTGTATACTTAAAAGTGAAAAAAAAATATTTTTGCAATAGTGCCAAAAACATGAAAGTGAATATGCAACAGGAGTGTACTTAGTGACATGCACCGTTTTAAGACTGAGACGCCACATGTTGACCTTGTCATGAGATGTTCCAAAAGTATGATTGAAACTGCTTTCAGCTAATGTTCAGCGTAATTAAAATACTGTCTGAAAAGTGGTGGTGCTTATGAATGCAGCTTTGAAGAGCTAGGATGAAACTTAAAAAGGCCTAATCATTCCACAGACATAATTCACATGGTTCAGTTGATGGTCCCATATGCTATAATGTACAATTTTTTGTGACATGGTTTCTGGATGTAATGACATTCAATTAAAAAGCCATATGCAATGACATTCTTGAATCATTAAAGTCTTTTTGACATGTGAGCACCCTTTTTCCTTACCCTCTAATCAGCAATGTCTTTTTATTCAAGTGCTAATCACTTTCTTTTTACTCAACGAGTCAGTTGGGTAACGGAGCCTGAGTCATTAAGAATCATTGACGGACCCTGTAATGTTTATGTTTGCTAGTAAATGGAGTTATATTTACTTACTGTCTTACTATGGAGGATCTATCCTCATCTAAAAAAACTAAAACAAGGTTCCTTCTACTGGTGTAACCTGCACTTGTTTTCAGCTCCCTCACTCTCCACCTGACAGCTCTGTCCACAGCCTCATGCTCAGGTTGGTTCTGAGACCTGATAATATTGACAGCAAGGCTGACTTAGTAAATCCTCAAAATCTATGTTCTTTTTTCCCCCTGCTCTTTTCTGCCTATATACATTTCCCTGTATGGTTCCTCTAGGCTCCTCTCTTTTCTTTCTCAATCCCACTGTTTTTACTCTCCTTACAACCATTCAGTTTTGCTCTGCCCCTTCCAGCTCCCTCAGAGGTTCTGGTATTAGGGGAATTCCTGAGGGGGATTTTCCCTGCTTTAGACTGTCAGTATGGCCCTTAAAAACTGTCTACTGCCAAAGACACTAGTACAAGGTATACAGGCTAACGCATGTTACACAGTATAAGGACTTTCTAGTAAATACACTGGTTCAAACAACCCTATTTCTGTCCAGTCTCACTGCACTCTTTAAGTACAGAACGAGACATACTTTCACATATTTTCCCCACTTCTTTTGTCTTTGTTCCCCAGCATGAGGCATTTATTTATGACCTGATGCTCTCCCTCTTCAAAATGAAAATGTGCAGACCTCATTTGTTTCTGACAAACTCACAAGAAATGACAGTTATAAGTAAGTAAATGTCTATTTCGTGCTTCAAATGGCCAGTGGACATACCATAATAGTGATTCAATTTTGACCCAGTTCACAAGATTTATTTATTTATTTTGTTTGGCTATTCCAAACATCCGATGGCTGGTGGGTACTACACAGCACAGGGAGAGATTCCCCTTTCATTTCTAGTACAGACAGCAATAGCCTATTAAACGTAAACCTGAATGGACTGAATGACAATAACAGCCACATAGAGGAGCAGGCTAACAAAATATTGTGTGGTGATCACATCGTGGTGAATTCACCATGTGCATAAACTGTGCGGCTCCATATACATACACAAACAAATATCTATGGAGCTTAATGGTCTAGTTTGGGAAAATCTATGTCAAAGAATCCTAATGTTTTAACATAAATCTCAAAAAAAAAACTATGGCAACAGCACAGTTATTAACTCGAGAGAACCAAGGAAATGTATTAATACGATAGTCCAAATAAAAAACCTACTTTTCAGTTCACTTCACATCACATTTACTTAGGTTGTTATTAATGATGTTAATTAATTCATTCAGTTACCCAAGCCTCTCAAATGTGATTGGTACGTTAGCATTAATCCTGAGTACCCTGCATTTAAAAGCTTCTCTCCCGCCAGTAGCATTGCTCTGGATGCCTATGGCTCTTTACAACCTGCCCATCTGGAAGAAAATAAAGTTGCATGGCATAAGACTGTACTACTGTTTGGAATCTGCCCAGATCTGCTCAACCATTACTACAACCATTATAGCAAGTTTTTATTTTTCCTCTGCAGTTTCTCTACTATAAATGGAACTACTGTGCCATGAGATCAAATGGAAAGAAGAGTGAAAAGTGCACTTGTTCTTGTTGTATATACCTCAAATTTAAAAAAAAAAACTTTGAATCTCTCTTCATCAATCAAATCCATGCTGCCACACTCAGTGACAATGGATTTATCATTCTGCTGCATCACAGCTCACTTTGTAACCCAACCTTTCATTATTCATTATTTTACCACCATTCTTAGAACAATCCCACACTCACATTTAAAAACACTGACAAGAAAGTTGTATACTTTTTTCTTATTTCAGTTTTGTCTGACATATATAGAGTGAAGCTTAAGTACATTTAGACTACTTTTTTTTTTTTAAACAGCCATCCCCACACTTTGGTAGATAAGGGGATCTATAGTCACCATTGTCAGCTCTATAAAAAAGCTTGTTTGTTAGTCTATTACCAAAATATTTGCAAGTGAATACAGACACTGAGAGAAAAGACAGTAGAATGACAGACCGGCCTCAGGCAGCTGATTTTTATGGCTGCCAGCTGATGGTCACTCGCTGGTAAATGTGCTAACGAGGTGAGAGAATTCTCTAGAAAAGCAAAATAGCACCTCAGCCTTCCTCCTATACAATAGCTGACTCCTCTTTTTCCTTTAGAAAACACTCCACAGATGGATAAGCAACAGTTTCCCAATTGCCGACGACCGGGTGTGGACAGTTTGGATTGGCCTTCATAACAATGTCTTCCACAGATGTAGGCTCTCTTAAGTGCTGCTTTATTGGAGTTTGGCATCTGCTCCATTTGCATGGGGTTAATCTCAAACGGTTAAAGAAGAGAACTCAACTCCCCTGTGGCCTGAAAAAACAGGTTTGATATGCAAATGACATCCCCTTAGCCTCTACAAATTCAAAACTCTCTCTTCTTCAATAAGGTAATTGTTACTATTGCTGAAGCATGTAAAATATATTTATATAAAAAAGGAAAGATGGTAAATGAGGGTGGGATGAGTCTTGCTGGTGTGGTAATTTTTTTAAAGCTGCATGAGGGGGAAAAAAAAGTAGAGATTCCTCAGTTCAGTAGTCTCACTCTTTTTGAACAACAAACGGAGCATTGTGCTTTTTTTAATGCTGTCTCAGTGGACTTAATACTTGTTATTTTCTCCCTCTCCTTTCTCTCTCGTTCTCTCCTTCCACCTCGTATTCCCAGTGTGCTGTCTGTGCTCTTGCATCTGTAATCACAACATTACCTCATTGGGGGCTGCCTTTGTAGCCTGTGTATGTAGGTGCGCGTGAAGGTGCACATGTGTGGTGGTGTGTGCATTTTGAGGTACTGCTGGGGGCTGTGAGGGGCTTAGCAGCAAACTGGGTTTCAATGGGAGCCCACACCACTACTCTGCCAGTTCTTATCTCCTCCCATGCAGGAAAGCAGTGGCATCAAGCCGGTGGCTTATTAGAGAGGCAGGGAACGTATCCCAAATACCCCCCTCCCTTGCATACACCCTTCCACACGCGCACACACTCATAATCACAATGAGACACAGAGCGGTTGTGTGGACCTATGTTTCTATCTGGGCCTGTGGCAGGGCCCATGAGGAAAAAGTATGTCTAGGCACACAGTGAGTGTTTATCACTTCTCCTTTTGTGTTGATGATGCAAAAATAAATTGCGATTTGGAGAATGAACAGCAGCAGGAGAAGAAGCCCTGCCACTTTATGTTGGCAATGGAAGCACTCTGTTGTGCTTTAGGGTTGTACTTATAGTGATCAAGCAGAGAGAAAGAGAGCGGCAGCAAGTGAGACAGAGTAATAAGAAATACATTGTTTTTATATTGTTTTCTCTGACAGACGAGATGGCATTAGCTGTGATTTTGCCGTTATTGCTGCCGCTGTGGGGTGAGGTGAAGTATTATGTGGGAGGTAAATGAGTGGAATCTGGACATTACAGTTGTTACTCCATTCTGCTGTTGGTAATGCCTTCATTACAGAGCTGTACCTCGGCCATTATGCCTTGGCAGTAGAATTTGAATCACAGAATGAAAGGCCAGCAGGTTCTTTCAAAAAGCAACATCAAAGGCCCTGAACACAAACATCTACCATTTACCTGCAATCAAACACAATCTTACTTCATCTATTCCTGCTTCACTCCTCTCCACTTACCAAGATAATTTCGGAGGCCTTTTTATCCCAAACTGCACAGAAGCAACAGGAGATGAATTCATTTTTATTTCATTGTGACCACTGGGTTGAAGGCCCTTTTTGTGAGGCGTGGAGCACATGTACAAACGTGGGGCCTTGAAACGTGTATATTAATCTTTGGATTTTACTTCCTGTGAATATTTTGCCTGTTGTGGGTGTGTGTGCGCATGCATGTGCAAGTGTGAGAAGATAATATTATGCATTTGCATGCATTGCTTCAATGTGGGAGAATGTCATTGATTTATAACCGTGATGAAAGGTCAGTTCACCTTATTAAACAACACATAGGTATACTGCTGCATAGTATCGGATAACCATTAGAAGCCAATCTGTCCATTCCCACTGTGACTGGAGGAGGCATTAAGGTCTCGGCTAGAAAACTGCATATAAATCCGCTTTAAATTAGTTTATTTTAGAAAACATACACCAGCATAATCTTGTAAACTTGCCTAAAATTGTAGTTTAGTAAACTATTTGGATCTTTCTTCTTATTCTTCTCCTGCTTTTGCCCTCTTTGTTCAAGCTTATTCCCTAGAATTTATTTAACAGCTGCCTTCGTTACGTGCCCAACCCCAGCAGTGTGTTTTTAGAAGTGTGATTGTACTAATGGAGACATATATACAGTTTATCCACAGTCACTTTCAGAGATGTCTCCCCTGTCCACTTATTTACCTCATTATGTTACGACAACCAGTGAAAAGTGGACTTTGGACTTGAGATCGGCTGTCAGTGAGCATGGACTCAGCATTTGTCAAATCATCTGTCTCACACACAACGCTTTTCACTCTCCATCTAACAATCCATCCATTTCTCACTCTTGCTGTGTCCACCTCAGTTATTTTGTCTGATTAGGCATTGTTTGAACTAAAGCCCTGCAGGCTGATTGCACATGCATTCTGGCTTCAAGAGAGCACCATCTCCTCATCATTGGCTTTGTTGTCTTTCGGCATTAGCATGTGTGTGGAACGTTCCGGGGCCCTAATCGAGTGAATGGAGACAGACCTCACACAGCTCAGAAGAGAGTGTTGAGGATAGCTTGTGTGGGTGGGACTGTGTGAGAGACCAGATACAGTACCCTTGTACATTGTGTCTACAGGATATGTGTAGGAGTGTTTCTCTATTTTTTAGCAGCAGGTGTTTTTTATCGTTAAACATGCATATATGTTTGTATTTGCATAAATGCATGTGTGATAATTGTGTTCATGCATCTGTGCCTTAACATAACTACATGTGGCATGCTCACATACGCCTCTCTCTGTATGTCAAAAATAGTATTTCCACCTGTGCTGTCCTGGCAGGTGCAAGCTAATGTTCAGACCGGAAAACAGAAGCTAGACTTGGCAGATGACAGACAAACAGACGGACGGACAAATATAAAGGAAAACCATCTGGGCCTGCAGTTCGCCCCTACAGCCTTTAGAAGGCTTCAGAACACTGCCTGTGCCAGTCGCTGCTGGGGTGTGGCCTGGACCGAGAGATGGCCCCGAGTGGATGATGAGATGAGGGATTGGGGCCCCAGCCTGAAGCTGCTCTGGAAGGGGAGTAGAAGAAGAGGCACCAGCAGGCCCTGGAGGTGATCCAACAGGCGCTCTCATCCTCTCAACTGTTGCAAAAGGATTGGTGGTTAGTGGGATAATCCACTTGCGTGGACGCTTCAGATAGCTGCCTCCACATGTGAGGAAGGAAGAGAAAAGAACAGTATACCCGGCCAGCACAATGAGTCTTAGGCAGTGAATGTACAGTTGCTTAAAGAAAAGGCTGAACTCTGCCAAAATTATGTAAACAATTACAGCACAAGGCCTAGGTTTGAATACTTTGTGTGTGGGTGATGTTATTTTTGATTGACTGGCTCATTTAGCTTACCAAGCTGTCATTACATGCAGATCATTTCTAACCTACATTTCATTTACTGTAGCACAAGGACCTATATTTTCTTTCAGGCAAATGGTCATACTGTCAGCCTGAAAAGTAACGCACATAGGTTTACAGTGCTTCTGTTAGTATGTGCCATCGACTTTATAAAACTGTATATAACTGTCTATGGTATATGCGTAGGGTGGCTGAATGATGTTTAAACCATTATTTATTCATCTTCATCTTTTCACCAGTTCCTAACACCTATTTTCTAAATGCTGCAGTTATAGGTCAGTTAAGCAATGTTTTTCATCAATTGAAAGGACTTATTTATGAAGTAGATGAACATCAGCAAACACACACGTTTGCATGTTTTCTTGCTTGCTTCTTCACTGCCTTGTTGGCGCATTGCTGCACTTGTTGGTTTATTAATGCCAACTACTGCCATAGCGTGAAAATGCGAATTCTTGAATATTTGCACGATATCCAAAAATGGGGACCCACCCATTAAACTATTACTCCATAGCAATACTAGTGGTCAAAAACTCTACAGGCACCTTTACTTTGGTGAGTTGGATTCTCAAATAGTGTATTGCAGCTTTAATGAAGGATGTTCATGTAAAACCTTCTATCCACCTTTTCAAACGTGTTGTCCTTGAAGGCTTGCATGTTTTAATCTATCTGTTTATTCGTATCCTTGGTTACAGAGTTAATTTAATCCCATTTTTGTTCAAGGACGCCACTAGATAATGCTTTACACTTCGTACCCAGCAGATGGGAAAGATCCAGGGTGGCACCAAGCCGCTTACCACAGGGTCATCCCAACCATTAGACCACCAACATCAGGTGACTGCTGATAGGAGATCTCCACCAAGTGTTCTGGGAATACAGGAGTGAGCCAAGACATTGCTGCAGAGTGTGCCAGCTCACTGGAATTGGTAGCAGCAAAAAGGTATTCAAAAAACTTGAGATGACGGTTAGCTTTGACAGAACAGAAACACTTTATAGATCTTTTAAAAAAGAATTGGATAAAATGGCAGATGACACTGCTGTCCTGTAGAGAAAACAATTAAGCCCTGCATAACATAATTCCTGCACAAGGGTGCTACTTACTCACTTAGCCTAGGCCCTTACACAAATATAAAAATTCTAGCCTTAGCGTTTGGAGGGAACATCTGGACTTGTCCATACCAGGAGAAGCACAGGTGTAACCAATAATATTAATAAAGATAGCTCCATTCCATTTAGATATTCAAGTAATCATATGCAATAGCAGGACCCTGGCACTGGCACAGTAAATGTATCATAAATGTAATGCCGTCATCATTCATGTTATTTAAGTTACACCTGTATTAAACTGGGTAATGTATCAGTGTATCAGTGTGTTACCCTATGTAAAATCATCAAAACATGACCCTGTTATTACCACACATTTTCATAAAATACGAATCACCCTAATATTATCCCCATTAATATTCTGACTATAACTGATGTTACCCAATTATTGACAAAATAGCGTTCTAACCTGCTTCTTGTGCGAGGATAAGATGATCCATTATTATGTTATTATTGTTTAATTCTACCCCATTATGTAATTAACTCAAGATTTTTTCACAATTATTTTTTTTTAATTGTCCTTTTGCACATGACCTAGCACCATACTCAATTTAAGCACAGCTTCTTAACCGCAAAAACCCTGTTAACCCAACATGCGTGTCTTTCTAATGTACATGTTACGTGTTTTTCAGTTTGCTTGAATCCCCAAATTCTCAGAAAAATGACAGATGACAGTACAGTGTTTACAGTGGTAGCTAAGGCCCTGATCAGGTTGCAGATAATCGGCTAAATAAGTTGGGCAAAATGTTTTTTAAAAAAAAAGGCTTTCTTGAATGGGTAGCAGTTGACTATGGCATGTTATATAGCTTTCATATGTCATTTAAGGCTCAGTTGCACATTTTTCCCCAAAATATGTGTGTCCTAAATAGATATGCCAATTATCCTAATGGAAACCAGGGAGCGTGACCGCTTCAATTAGCAGGCCTGTTGCTGTTTCATTTTTCCTGCAACACCTCACAGAGTTTGGTGATGAAACACTGAATGTATTGTAGCAGCTTATATGTTGCCCGTTCTGCAGCTGGAAAATGAATGTTCCTTTTGCCTGAAACTGATCTGACATTACGTCAGGATGATGTTACCAACAGCACATCCACTCACAGGGGCGATCAAATTACAACACAGGTTGTTTGCAAATGCATGGTTCTTCTTTGTATCTCAAACATGTTGGTGCTGGTGTAATTGGAATCAACACCATGTGACTGAAGTGCCACATCAACCAGGGCTCTGCTTCAGTAACAGTGGTCACAGTCTGGTGACTCTACATATTGTGTGTCATTTTGTTGTGATACAGTATAAAAAACGTGTAGGCACAACTATGGCTTATATAGACATGTATTCATTAGCAGCCAAAGTTAACGCCATAAAAAGAAAATATCGCAGTATTTTATCTTATATTTTGAGCCGCACTTTACTCATGCACCTACAGTATATGGTGCACTAATATTTTTCTTCCCTCCAGCAAGCACCAGATATGCTCTTTCCCTCCTCCTCTCGATCTCCTTGGCCATGTGGCTAATTTACGATCTTGTTAGCAGGGAGGCTCCAGCACTTCAAACTGTTTCTCTTAAGGCAACCGAAAAACATATACAGTATATATATATATATATATATATATATATATATATATATATATATTATTTTTTAACACTGGATATGTAGCAATTATGGACCGGAAAAGCTCCCAGTTTTTTCCACATTATGAGCTGCACTTAACTGAAATCAGCTGGTCAGGCACTCTTTGCTTTTATTTTGGAGACTGTGTTTTTGTGAAGAAACTAGATTTGGCTCCCTGCCCGTTTCCATTCTCCTCTTTCTGCGAGCCGACCGGCTATTATGAATGTCAGTCATTTTCAAACATAAAGGGGCTCATTTGAAAAGGCTCAATGCAAATCTCATATCTTACATGAAACAGTCTTGATTTATTTTCCCTGAGCTTTTCTTCCTAAGTCTTCAAACAACCTACCAACGCACTTCTCCGCACCCCCTCAGCACACACCCCACCCTGGCTGGAATTGCGCCTTTCAACATGCAGTCAAAGGAATGGGGAAGTGCTCTGTGGACGGTTGCCACGACCCCCCCCCCCCACACACACACACACACACACACACACACACACACACACACACATACACACACACACACCCACACACACACACACACACTTTCCCCAGACTCCCCGAACACCCCTCCCTTTCCTTTGCCTCCAGTCGATATCTGCCTACAGCAGGTGCTGTGCCGAGCCCGAAGATAGCCGTGATATTGAAAGAAAAGTATTGGGAACTTCATTTATACTCTGCTCACATAACTGTCATTCGTCTTATTCTGAGCAGAGCTGGGTGTCACACCTTATTATCAGCAGCTGTTGTGTCTGTGCTGGTGGATGCCTATTTCTCTTTTGTTTGTGAATGTCTGAACAATCTAAATCTATCTCTCTACAAACACAGAGACTGAATAAACAGATCCAGTCTGGCTAGCTGATGTATAGGATACATCTCTATGCATCTAAGTCCAGTTCTTCACCTTTGCTTGTAATCCTTTCCCCCTGCTGGCACAGAATAGACCCCTCAGTGGTATGACTGTGTGCTGGGTTGATGACATGTGCTAACACGGCGTCTGAAACTGCCATCACAAGGAAGTTGGGATGCTTTGCCTCCTGCAGGATGGCAGCGGAGGACATGCACCACGTTGGTGCCAGACAAGGCAGTGGGAGCTACCAATGAGGCAGCTGTGACCTTGCAAACAGAAGCTCAGAGTTTGAGCCAAAAAACCTCACCCTCCTTCCCCATGGTGAGGTCCAGTGCGCCAGCAATGCCAGGTGCCCCTCCAGAAGTGTTTGTGGAGGCCAGGATAAAGCTCCCCATCTTGGGGCTCTTTTACATTAGAATTGAAAGCACAGGAGAGATAATATTGACTGATTTTCTGGTTGATAGCTCAGTGATTTGCATTTTTTTTAATAGACACAGGTTGACTCAACAATTCTTCTGGCAAAATAGGCTTAGCTCACATGATACATTGTATATAATAGACATTCTGTTTTGATATTCAAATGTCAAAATCACATTTATTCCCTCCTTGTTAAACAATTATCTGTACATTCATTTTTTTAGCCACTTACCTGATATTTAGCATTGTGGTTTTGTTGTCGAGCACTCAACAACTAAATCCAACTTTTACAAACTTTAATACATCAAATATAAAACTTTACATCATTATTTAACTTAAAATCTGAACTTTTTTTACAAGCCACTTGGGCATTGTCTTCAAGCCAATTCTACAGTGACGAGATGATGCTTATTTGGAGCTTATATCCCACAGCTTCAGCCTTGAGATCTCCATAATCACCAAACCTCCCACTGTGAAAAGATTATCAAAGAACGCATGTAGCAAGTCATCTCTCACCACAGAGTCCTCGAGGCTAAGAGGGAAAACATGCATACATCAAGTAAAACATTGCTGAACATAATTAGCTACCCTATCCCAGTGGTCACTGGAACCTTAAAATCAATGGTAACATTAGTAAAACAACAGAGAAAATGCAGCACCAGTGCCTCAGTGCATGCTTGTGGAAAAAACAGGTCTCTAACGCAAAGTGAGTGTGATTGTTTATTTGATTCTAGCATCTTCTCTTGAATTATAAATCAAGCTGTAAATAAAAGCTGCAGATATCGTTAATGTGAATACAGCTGCTCTGTTTGAGATTTTTTTCCAGACACAAAGGCAAACTTGGTCCCCAAGCTCCAATTGTGGTTTCAGAGGTAATGCTGAACAGGCTCCCAGCCAATAAAACTTGGTTTCAGAAAACTTTGGAACGTGGAGTTCATAAGCACTTGCATGTTTATCACATGATTTATGCAGCATGGTAGGCTTCTCTGTTTCTAACTTTTCTAGCTTGTCAGCATTGCTCCTTTTGCATAATGTTACAATTAGCTTTGGTTAAACGCTGTGCGAGAGAATGTGAAAGAGTAACCGAGGAGACATGTAAAGGTTGATAAATACACTAAGCGATCTTGAGGTTTTTTGGCTCTGTTTTCAATTTCCTTTTCCACATTCTCCCACATGAAATGGAATAACCTTCACTGCTTATATAACCTTCTGCATTTGATTACCATATTAACGTCCTTAACAGCATGACGCTAATTTGTGAGCTATGGATGTCTTTGGAGAAGGTCACAGTAATGAAGTGTACACCAAGAACATGATTTCAGCTTCACTTATTAAACATTTGCTAATTGTTTATATTTGCGTGATTTGAAATTTTAATAAGGGAAGAATGCTTTGGACGTAATGTGCTATACCTGTGGCTTTTATCTCTTCTTTTCGTTGACCCTCCCACCCTTCTTTCTACCACCGGTGTTTCTAATTATCTCCTCTGACACAAGATACTCTGGCAATTTCACCTTGTTATATTTAAGAGATGGTTGAATGGTAGAACCACGTTTTCTGGGGTGGTACTCTGCTAATGGTCTGGCTAACTGCCTGAACAGGAGACGTCTATGCTGAGGTAATCCAGGAAAACCAGCACAAAGATGTTTTTTTAGTTGGATTTTGTTCATACAATTACAGTATATTCCATTTGACGGGAGAGAATAGTTCAGTGGGAATCATTTGAGAAGTATTTCACTTTCCAACAAGTGCTACAGGAGCATCTAGATATCCTCAAAAATATTACTACTGTATTCTAAAGTAATACTGTATGGCTAAATGCCTTTACACAAAAAATCAACGAGAAAATGTGACACAATAAAAGGTTTGAAATTGAGCAGACGAGGAAACAACTACCAGGAAACTATTGACCTGAATTCTACATACATATTCTCACAAGGATGTAGGGACAATATTTGGGTAGTGGAAGTGTTCTTGTTTCTGTTTGAACTCCGAGTAGTATTTAGTAATCAGGTTTGAGTAGGCTTTGGTTACATGCAGGTACAACATTCAGTCCACACAACAGTCCATGTGGAGAGCAAATGAGGTGGAACGCATTGGGCGAAATGCAATCATTGAGCCCATCGCTATTGTCTGACAGCGAATTAGCATTTAATTAGCTTTTTGTTATTATTTATCTGCATTCATATGCAGATATCTATTCAACTCTAACTCCAGTCCCGCGTCTCAAGTTGCTAATTAGACCAGAAACAATGATTGCTGCTCAAAAGAGGAAGTATTTGACCGGATATCCACTGGCTACACTGGAAAGCCCCAAATATTAGCCATTGCCCGTATAGGCTAAATTGTCATCAGAAAGATAGCTAATCAGTTCCAGAATTGCTATTGACCCAGTCTGAGGTAGGATGTTGTACAGCCTTACAGTAAAGTTACCGTAAGTGGTTTTATTGAGTTTCCTTTCGCAAATGCTCTGAGGGAATTTGAGTTCCCTCTGGTAAACGGTTTATATGCCTAGGGCCTTTATTGTGAAAGGTAAGAACGGGAGGAGTGGATCTGGTGTGTGCTGCAGATCTTCTTGAAAGAAGAAATATTTGCCAGATTGGACTACAGAGCCTCTGTGTTGTTGTTTTATAATCCACATACAACACAATGTGATTTGTAAACTGAGAAATATTGACAATGACCCGAAAAAAATGACATTGTTTTTTCCCTGCATGATATTTACGTTCTGTGTGAAAGTACTGAAGACAAAATCGACAGTTCGAAATTATATATTGACCCGCGAAGCACTTGCACAAAAAAAGAGTTGCCACTGTTGCGCAAAGGCCTTAAACTTGTACCATATTCTCTATTCTTAGTATGGATACTGCGGCCTAATACAACAGCCCTGCAAAAAATCCTAACCCCATAAAGGATATAGTTTTAGTTGAAACCGATTTAGGGGGTGTTGAATCAACTCTATAGTCAGTTTGAAGACTGCAGATTGTTGTGCTGTTGAAATTGTAATGTGTTAGAGGTGTTTATAATGTTTCTACCGTAATTGATAAAACTAATGTTGACAAAATCCTCCCAGAGCAATGCAACACAATATAATAGCACCACAAACTCTCCAAAATGGTGATGCATAGTACATTTGTACATTAGAAACTGCTAACTAAATCTAATGTAGACTTATACTGTTATAAAACGTTCTAAGATCATGTTAATGGAAATATCTCTCACCTTTATAACCAAAATGCTAAAATATACAGTAGGGTAAATAAACCAATACTACATAACCAGTAATCAACTGTTACATTAACAAAATAAGATCACACACATTGATTTAACAAGCTTAAGAATGTCAGTGCACATAGACAGAGATGATGCAATCAAACATCAATGAATCTTAACAAGAGGCAGGAAATGCAGACTAATTACTGATGCAGACTAATTACTGAGTCTCCACTTAATGTTGTGGTAACAGTGGAAAAGAAAGACCAAGGAATCATGTGCTACAGAGTGCGCTCATTTTTCAAAAAGATGAATAACAGAGAGACTATGTCACCGAATGAGACGAGAGCAGAGTCAGACGGGACGAGAAAGAGGATGTCCTTAAAGAGAGTGTTTTCTTTTTAAACTAAATACATCTTCAAAAGGAAACCCCACAATGTCTTGGTAAAGCCACCTGCACACAGAGGGCATGCTGCCACTGTTTCAATGGGCGCTGCATGCACACCCCAGCGGGCTTCCAGATAGCGGCTAAAGAGCTTATTTCCCAAATCTCTTTATCCTTTCTAGAACTGTGAGACGTTGACAGAAAGTCAGTTAACTCTAGCCAGTGGCAGCTGCATGGGTTTTGCATAATTAATTATTTATACGGAGCCAGACATAGTAATTACCATCCAGATGAATATGATATTCTAATCAGGCAGGCTTTAATTTTAATTGCCCTCCAGCATCTAACTGTCAGTGCTGGCCTGGCTTGATAAAGTGGAGAGTCTCTAAACACCATTAGACATCTGCTCTGAGAGCATTGCCTCCACTACCCACCAGCCCCACTATCCGCCATAAAAATCAATACAGGACCAGGGTGTGTGCGTGCGTGTGATCTCGCTCATTTTTCTATGGAAAGCCATTTTTCGTCAATGACAAAACCAGAGCAGGGCTTCAAGCTATGGAGCCCCCTCCCTGATGATTGATGAGGCCTCTGCGATTTTGTGTTTCTCTTCTTTTCTTTAAAAAAAAAAAAAAAAAAAAAGAGATTTTGGAGACTCATCTCAATATATTGTTTGGATGAGCTTATAATGCTTCTTTTCTGTCCTCTTCTATATAAACAGTTTTCAGACAGGTGCACCGCAAAGATGGTGATTTACAATATTTGTTTCCAGGCAAATCGTCACTGATATACGTCAGCAGTAGTGACAATACAATTCTGAATTAATGCCATGATTAGTGTGACTAATAAACAGAATGTTTAATTTTACTATGATGAAACACAGTCTACAATTATTTTCTTTATAGGTAGATGTGTTTGTAAGATTTGCCGAATGTCTAACAGTTATATGATGATTTACATTTGTGGCTCACCAATTTTTCAGATTTGTGAATTTCACATCTACTGATGCCCAGCTCTCTGAGACCCCTTGACAGATCGCAGTGCAGCAGGCACCATAATCCCAACAGCTGTTGCCATGGCAAAGTTTTTTTCTGTACAGTTTCCAGCCACAATTCCAATAGAAAAATATTATCACACATTTCACACAGGTCCTGTAGTTGGATCCTGGGCCAGGGATTGCATACTCTAATTGTAGATGTTTGATGCATGCAGCAAAATATGAATTTAATATGATTATACATAAAAGGAATCTTTTGTGGTATATCAGTAGCTAACAGCCCATCCTTAACCTTGTGACATAAATATATTTGCCATCATTAGAAATGAGTGTCTTAACTCAGCATGGTGTCCTTTTTTTCTGCTAGTTGGCTTTTTTGCTGCATCTCCAGTAATCACTTATAGACAGACAGATATACCGTAGTACAGCATAGTATATGTGTATATAAACTGCTGATTGGGGAAATAACGCTACTTTAAGATATGATTTCCTTATACACTGCACACTAAGCTGGTCTGTGTGTGCCCTGTGCCGAGTTAAGCCTGCACCTGCAGTGTTACACAGAGATGAACTGTGTGGAAATGAAAACACTTAAACTTCTTTGACACAATCTGGAAAAGGCGAGGAAACATATGGAATCCACAGTTATTATGGCTCTGCACCTCAAGTGAAAAGATGGATGGCTTCACAGATGTGCCTGACAGACTGATAAACCCAGTGGCCTCAGCCCGTTTGGTACATTTCCCAGAGCGCTAAATGAAAATGAGAGATGTTAACTTATATCACGCGTGATGACTTATTTTTATCCCCTTTGGATCTCATGTTAGTTAAACTTTTTCAGCCTAACTGTTCATTGTTTTGAGCTCACTGGCTGCCATCAGCAAGAGGAAATGGAACAGTAATTGACAGCACTTGCGAGAATATTTGAGTCCTTCAAAAACCCTTGGTTCTCACCTAAGCCTCCCATTGTTTCTCATCATCATTGTGCATTCACAGAGTGGAGCAACATTCCTCTATGCAGCTTGGCTCAAGGTTTTTTTGATCTCCACACATTGCGACTGAGGTGAGGGGAAGTAAGGTCCTCAGATGTCTATGGCTCCTCATGCCCAAAGTTTGAATTTCATTAAAGACCCTCTCTGCTCCCCCGGCTACCAGGAACAAAGCCTGAGCCGGACTCAATGGTAATCCTGCCTGCGAGGCGCTGGTGTCAAAGGTCACTCGTCGCCAGCAGATGAATCCTGTGGTTGGGGTGGCAGAGGCTATGATGGAGAGGAGAAGAAGACAGAAGAGCTATTTTTCTCAGGTTATCCAGGGAGAATCTAATGAGGAGGATTGGAGGAGAGAGAAGCCATGCCGTTGCTTGGGTGGAGGCAAGAGGCGAGCTGCGGGAAAACTTCAATACAGAAAGCAACTGAGAGGAAGATGAGTTGAGAGGGAGAAAACTAATGTGTAACAATAAAAAAAAGAAAAAGTGAGAGTGAGACATAAGGCACAATCAGAGGTTGCATTCTATGGTGTTGCGTGAGAGCCATTTAGTGCCTGAGGACAAGCCCACGGCTAATAAAGCTGAAAGTTGGTAGACGCTCTGACCTTGCTTTGGAAAGAAAAGCCCTAATAAGGACACAGTCTAAAGAGAGAGAGAGAGAAAAAAACTTTTCTGTTTCTCTCCAGAGCAAACACTCTCTCCATTCCTATTTCATACACTCTCCTTTCATTATAGCACAGAGGCGAAGAGGAACCTATAGGCACCCTAATGAAGGGGACCGTTGGATCGGATACATTAAAAGAAGGGATTAGACAGTGTCTGACATGGAAACTGACTTTGAACATGTTCGCAGTGCATGATTAGTGATAGACTGTGAAATTTCTAACTCAATTATAAGAGGCTTTCATAGTAATAGGATTTTAGAATGTGAGAGCATCAGTAATTTTAGTTTCCTCTGTCAAACACTGCTTTGGAGCATGTTACACTTAGTTATATGGTAAAAGAAAAAATTAAACGTGTAATGTTTAAGTGGTTTCATGACTTTTACTCTGACTTTAACACTGATATCTCCTTTTAAAAAGTGAAAGCACTACAAAAGACTTTTAGATCCACAAAGATTTTAGAAGTTCCGTTTAGTATGGCTAGTTTCAAAAAGTATATGGGATGTAGACTTAACATGTTTGGATTAATGGTTGGTTTCCCTCCATTTCATTAAATTAATCCTTCTATACATTAATTGACTAAAACCGAGTATGCCTTATTTATGGAAAAATGAGAAAATTGCGAAAGGAATTGCAGCCACATGTTGGAGTCTTGATAATGTCAAGGGAGGAAATTAAGTAGTACACCAAATAAGGGAATATCCATTCATTTTTCATACAATTCTGAGCCAAAATTGTTTGATTTTTTTATTTTTTTTATTTGCGATGTGACTTCTCCCCATTTGGCTTGATCCTTTTCTGTCATCTGTGGCAGGAAAAAGCTTTTCTCCGTGCTGTATTGGTTCCTCACAGCAGAAGGTGGATGATAAGGTAGAGGTGCTCGCATCAAAGCAGCCGGCCTAGAGCTGGCAGCACTAAGAAACTTTGACAAGTAGTCAATGTGAGTCCTCCCAGGGTGCGTGTTTTTCTAGTCAGGCTCAGTCAGTCAGAGCACTTTGTAGACCCCTGGAGATTAAAAGAACTTCCACCATGCCCTAATACTGTAGATAATTTGTGCCATGATGTTTTTATAACGAGGCAAGGGATTAGGGTTTTCGTTCAAGCTTTCCTTCATGAATTCAAGATTAACAACAGGGTCTGTCTGCACATCCAATTTGAAAGAGGAGAGATTTTAAAACCTGCTAGATACATCTGAGGATAATTTGGAGTCCAATATTGAAGCGTTATCAGAGGGACAGAGAGGGAGAGAGAAAGTATCAGTCAAGCCAGTGACCACTCGGCCGTTCATGCAAGTGAATCCGGTTGTATAACCATTACATGCGTGTCAGAGTTTGTTTCTCCAAGACCTTTAACACAGCCTACTGAACATGCCAGAGCAAATCCCTGTGAATTGGCCCAGCACTCCAACATTAATCTGAGACAGGGGTGACCATCCACAGTCTAAATTGAGCCCTCAGAGACCATTCACCCAGAGAGAAAGCGTTGTTAGAGAGCTGGAGGGACCAGGAAGGTACAGTGTGCCCCCAGTCCAAATGCTTGTGCTGCTGGAGATGAGATAAGGGCTATCAGCCGCCTGGCTCCAATGAGAGGAAGTGCCGCATTTCGATGCTAAGGGCAACGGCAGCCGCCGCCGACAGGCACAGAGACCTAAATACGAGCTCAGGCAGGCTTCAAAGGCCATTGTGGAGCCAATATAAGTGGAATGCCAATAGAAAGATGCATGGCACTGATGCAGTCATCTGTGCCAGAAAATACCCATTGTCTCACAGTCCCTGTCGTCGAGATAGTTTATCAATGTAGTTACTTCTGTTGGATTCACAGTAAGTGTTTTATTTTCAGCTGTGTTGTTCTGCATTGTGTTAAGCTTTGCTCTCTTTTGTTCCAGTTCAACTAGCAAGTTCTAAATCAGCAGGAATGCTAACATTAGCATTTGATTGACTGTAGCTCCAAGTTATAAAACATAACTAATTTCTCTCCAGTAGTTAACATTATTGTTTTTCAACCTCAGTAACTTTCTTTATTTGCCACTGTTGCTTTCAGGGGAACCAGTGATTGCTAATCATTTTCATTTGCATACGAAGATAAGTCTAATATGGTTGCTGGCTAATCCCCTCCCTCTAAGTGCTGGATAACAGACCATTTTTAGCTTTTAATCCATTAATGAAATTTGTTTGCTCATTGACTTGAATCATCACCGTAATTATAGGGATGAATTCATCATTCCAAGCTATTTGAAATGATAAATTGGTATTGTATGTGGCATTTGCATATATGAATTAATGACAGTGATGTGTCATTAATTGATATGATTTTTCACAGTCATTGCAGTACAAACCACATAATCATGGGTGCCTTAATGAGACGTGGAGAGTTAAGGTCAACATTCCAACTATACTATTAAAGTTATAATATTTGATATTATATATATTAATATTCGTATGCAGTAACTTTTACATTCATGCAATATAGAATATTTTAGATTGCAAGCATTTTATACATATATACTGTACTTTAAGATATTTGCATGTAATGTAAAAGGGAGAGCTATCTCATAATTAATGTATATGGTGACCCATTACTCCAACATGAATGCATCTCACGGAGAGGAGAGGCGAAGGAGCATGAGTGTAACCGTTCAAATTACAGTACCTAGACCTTCATCTGACAGTCTTAAATGCATACAATTTTACTGGTCAGCACTTTGAAATCATTAGCTATTGTTTAGTGTCTAATGCACATATTAATTATGCATGCTGGTTAAGATGTACGTATGTAACCCTTTAAATCTCCTAGAACATATTTTTAGCTGCTATCATTGATTCCTCACAGCTTCTTCCACTACGTTCAACGCTGACAAGTTGCTGTTGCAACATTTTGGAAGCTTGCATGTTCGCTTGTTACAGCACACTGTCCCCTGTGTCTTGATTTAGACAAAGAAAGTACTCGCTCCGTGATTCAGAAAGATCTTTTGGCTCATGTTGTCAGCGGTGGATGCTAGATTTTTTGTGAAGACGGCTGCCCGGTAGCTGTGGATCACAAACACGAAACAGTCATTGCACACAAACCACTGTCAGTTCTTATCACTCCCAAAGACCCTGAGGGCTGGAGTGTGCATGTGAGTGAGGTGCTTACTTTGTGTTCCTCAGTCCTGATAGCCACCCTTGAGGCACCTTTCATCCAGAGATGTGCTCTCCGCTATTTTCAGCCCCTCTATATGTTTGAGCGCTGGAACCATCAAGAAGCACTAGATTGGAAAACCTGAGAGTGGCATCAAATAAATCTAAGGTTCCACAAGCATTTCCCCCCACCTATTACAGGGCTCCAACTGACCAGCCAGCACAGCATCTAGCTAATAAATAGTTTCCACTGTGATGACTCCTGGGAAAGAACCAGGGAAAACAACACATCTCATCCTGTTCCACAGTCTGCATTTAGATTTTTATGTCAAAACTACTGGGGAAAGGATTTTTTTTTTTTGCTGCATACCTGATGAGAACAAAAATATGTAGTGTGATTTTCTTTTCTTTTTTTTTCTTATTTCGGTAGCGGGGCAGACTAGAGGCTATTATTTTCTCACAATAATCAGTGGACGTATGTTTACTGAACCCACAGTCACCAGTGCTATGATTTTGTTTCTTTCCTTCCATCATTCAACCGGGATGATAATCCTGCTGAATGATTAGCATTCTGAGCCCCTCCGTATGAGTTCAAAGCTATCAGGTGTTGCTAATGTGTTTCCAATTTCCTCCCATCCTCTTAGTGCAACCCACTGAAAAGCGACATCAATATTACAGCGAGCGGTGCTTTTTCGCCACAATGCTGCCTGTAAGCGTACAAGACAGCTTTCACATCTGATTATGGCCCTTCATAAGCAGCGAGTGGAGAATCTCTCTAACTCCTGCCCCTAAACATCGCTTAGGGCTACAGAGGCATTCATATGGCCCCAATCCTTCCATGTCAGAGTGGCAGGAGGGTAATCGCTGGTGACAGAACTGCCCGTCTGAGAAGCTTTCTCCTCTATGTGCGTGTGTATGCATTTTTGTGTGCGTTATTCCCTGCCTGTCTGAGTGGCTGCTGTGGCAGATGTGGATATTTCTCCATCTCCACAATAGGCCCCGGGTCTATTGCCTCTCCTCCACTCCTTCCTTCTCATCATAGTGTGACCCCCTGCCATTCACCTGGGAGTGCGACGAGCGATGATGAGCTTCTTGTCCCAAGGCTGCCTGCAGGGATCCTGGGATACTGTGACGGTGTCACGCAACCCATCCAGGCTTCTGGGAGAATCAAGCCACCAATGTGCAGACAAAGCAGCGGCCAGGCTCTTTGTTTCGTGTGGGTGTGTGTCTGTGCATTTGTATGTCTGTTTGTAATCATGTCATATATGAAACATGAATGACTGAGGTGGCCGGTGTCACAGGGGAGGCCCTGTCATTCTTCCACCTTTGAAATCACACACAAACGCACTGTTCACACATGCACACTCTCCAACACACTGGCATATAGAAGCACCTTGAGGATAAGAGTATTTATCCCTTCCCTCTCCACTGTTCCATCCAATCTTACCATTGCACATGCCGTTTTGGATTCACACTGGAGCATTTTCCTTTTATTCCAGACAAAATATGTCTGTGGCACTCTTTTGAATCTCTCTCGGATCTCACAGTGGTATTGCTTGATAACTTGAACCCTGAACAAAGACCCTCTTTTCTCTCACTAGCACAGAGGATGAATTTATAACTGGAATATAAACTAACAAAACCATGTTCAAATCAAAGAAGTTGCTTCAAAAACATATATTTGTAGTTAATTTTGTCCTTCAAAAGTAAAAAAAAAATGTCTTCCATTAGAATCATATTTGGAATGGAATCAAACTACCTCCATGTCTTTACAGACAAGAAACCAGTGTGTCTGTTAGTGCTGGTGATACTGTAACAAAAAGGATACAGTCGCTGGCTTCAGAATTCCTCCTCATCTGCATGACAATAGCAGGGTACAATGAGCAAATTTATGACCATGTCTGACAGTTTTTATCCATGAATTCAATACTTCATACAGAATAGAGAAAAAGAAAGAGGGGGTTAGTCAAAACAGGGAGAGAAAACAGATGGGGAAAAAAGAAGGATGGATTTTTGATAGAGTGTTGCTGTGCATACGGGAGGGGGTTGTAGGATGTGCTTCATTATTTTTGCTGCTCAGTTTATTCTTAGCTTGTATGACAACTGCCAGGTTTACGTAAAATCCAAATTTCAAACACTAAGCTACCACATAGCCTTGGGCAAACACACACTGAAATCCCCACCTCATAGTGTACCTCATAAATGGTTAACGCTCGAAACACTGAGACAGCCCTACAAACTTTCTCCCAATATTAATTTGCTGCTTGTCATACTCTTGTCACACTATTTAGATAGACAAATGTAATATTAATCCTCTCACTACTGCACCTCTGCTATCCCCCTAACACCCTCCCCTCACCACTGCCATGACTCGTATATTTGCCTCCTTGGCCCCGGTCCAACTGAGCTGTCAGACCGAGGCCTCGTCTTAGCCCTGTCCGTCGACTTCGAGCGGCGCGAAGCATTTCTGCGTGGCATCTGCCAAACGGCGATGGCCTGTCAGGCTCTCCTCTCTGTCTGTCAGTGAGTAATTGGCACACATACAGTATGAGCAGACACATGCAGGTGGTACCTTCTTTCCCCACCTCAGGACCCCCAAGGGGCCCGTTTAAGCAGTGGTCCTGCGGCGGCAGCCTGCTTGTGTATATATTATGGGCAATATCCTGCACTCCTTCACAAACTTTAAGTGCCAAAATAAAACATAATTGGCCGTCTGGAGTTGAGGCGTAATGGCATACATTCATTTTAAGGATTGAAAAGTTTTCCTCCTGCATGGGAATTGATGGAACAGATGGCATTTGTTCTCTGGTCTTACTAACCCTGCACCTCCTGCAGTATGCCAGACTTAAAATTCAGCAGCATATGTGGTACAGCAGGGGTGTTAGTCACGGTGCGATAGCCAAATCCCAAACAGGTTGTAAACGCAGGTCTGCCTTTCTAGTCCCTCTGTCTACATCCCCATTGCCCTGCTAAAACCTGAGTTCCCAGTGTTCACAGATTTGCTAGAGGCTGCTCTGAGGGCTGCATACCTGCCAAACATGAGGCAGAGTTAGTCACTGTAACACAGGGATTGTCAAATAAAGTATCCAAGAGTGTTAGACAACACTCACGTTAAAGCTCTTTCTTGGCTTTTGACTGGTCATCAATTTTAAACCCGGTGTCACCCAAGCAGCTCTTTATTAAAAAAAGAAAAGAAAAAGACTGACCTAATACACACAGCGCATGAAATAGGTAGCTGGAATTTTGAAGGATTGTGTCTGTTTGTGTGTGTGTATGTACTTTTGAGTGACATGAATTTTTATCACTTGATTCTGTGTGCGAGGTCTAAAACATCTTAAAAGTGTTTTCCTCAAGTGTTACTGCACACTAGTCAGGAATTACACAGTGATAAAAAACCCAGGCATCTCCCAGGAGTTCTGGGAATATGTCAGCTGATGACAGGAGGCAAGTTCTGCAAAGTTTTCATTTCTTTTTTTTTCCACTGTGGAGTTCTGGTACAGGTCAGTTTGTCAATCATTGTTGAGTAAAACTGCCAAAATCCGCAGAATGATGCGTTTTGACAGAGCGTGATGACACAAAACGACACAAAGTATATCTTTAAGGTTCAGAAAAATGTATGGTTCTGACAAAATTATAATATAAAATAAATCATTTGATTGCATTCATGGAATGATTTTGGTTATGGCTGGTTATTAATAGCTTACTTTTCACATCGCTACATGAAGAGCATAGTACATGTACTGTAAATTTGGAGGTGTAAAATCGTCCAATATGAATGTTATTCCTGGGGATAGTGGGCTGTGCCAGAGTCACACCAAGGAGAGGGACAGGTGCAGCCAAAAGTTACATTAGTTTGGGTTCCAGGTGCTGAACAATGATGAATGCAAGTTACCAAGGCACTATGTCGAGTACAATAATAATGTATACTTTACTATATTTACAGTGTAGTTTTAATCATGCATTGTAATCATATATACCAGGCCTTTTTTATTCCAAGGGCAAGGGGCTCAATAAAATTGTCACTGTACCTAGCACGGTTATGGGGCCACAGCGATAAAGTGGGGGGCCCCATTCCCTACCTATTCCGATCACACTCATCTTTAAACTTGGTTTTTATGTTGACCTCAACATAACACCTGTAAAGATTTGTGACTGTATCTTGCACTTCTTGGGTGAATCTTGTGTGGTGATGATATTGTGGCGACAAAATCTGTCCACAGACAGACAGTACTATAGCAAAATACTCAAAACCATCTCTGTGGTAGTTACTGCTACAGTGGGTATCTCCAGGACCAGTTTTTGCCATGATAAAACACACACACACACACACATGCTCATAAAGTGAAAACAATACCAGCTTTCGTGCCTGTTCAAAAATAAAAAACTTGACCGTCCATAAAATCGGGAAAAAAAATATAGACAAACCTGACCTCAAACCTCAGGCTAGTATCTGACATTTTATGCACTTGGAAAATGATGCTGTTCAGTTTTATAGTGTTTAATTATGTCCATAAAATTCTAAAAGTTCACAGATATTGAGTCGAAATGAGCGGGAAAGATTGATTTTGCACATGAGCGCTTTATGACAGTTCCTTCTAGCTCACCAGCTTATCTCCTAACAAGCAGCTAAAAGTCCATTGATTCAACTCAACTTTACCCTGATGCATCCATAAACATGTTCCAGTGTTGATCATTTGAGATTCACAGTATGCAACCTATGTTTAAATTGCTGTGTTTTCATGGATTACAGTACATCCAGCATCCAAGTCCAACTCCTGGGCAAGTGAAAAGAGATGCTGATACCGTTCAGCTCCTGTGCAGTGTGAAGAGTAAATCTCTCATTAGTATGTAAACAGGACTGTAGTGGGTCAAAAAAACAAGACCCAATGGACCTCCACTCAGAATAATATGGCCTCAAGTCTCTCCACTGACAGACATTCAGAGCCCAGGAGCTCTTAGAGACCAGACCACAAGCCTCCCTGCTGACTCCAGTCAGCAAACAACAGCATTGTGAGGCCACCGAGAGGTCAATACATGATCCAGACACTTATCAACCACCTCCCAGTAGCCTCCAGACCGTTAACATCTCCTTAAGGAAATTGTGTGTGCAAGTCACAAAGTGTTCTTCCACTCTGACACTTCAGTGACCTCAGTAGGCATCACTGATTTTCCCTCTTCTCCCCTTCTTCAATTCCAATGCCCTCATTCTCCTCTTGCATCCTTCCCCTGCCTTCACACATTGGCTGATTGCACTTGCTATTTATTTCATCATGGTTTCTGTATGGTTTCCATCTCATTCTCGAGAAAAAAACATCTGGAAATTTCAGCCCCATCCCAGATTTCCCTTTCTGTCTCTCATCTTCCTTTTTCTTGACCTCTTTATTTCCATCTTTTCCAGATGTAGTTGACAGTTTCTTTTCTTCTATCCCTTCTCTGTTAAGTGAATAGGGAAGGTGATGCTGGTTGTTTTTTAGTTAGTTCCCTAGTGGTTCCCTTATTTTTACATAACACTACAAATGTGCTAAGGGCAGAAAAATATGAATGCTTCCTGATGTGGAACACATCGGTGGACCGGTGGTGGTGGCAGCACTGCCGCTCCCTCACCCCCACGATGTTTCCATCTTCTTCGATAAGAGAGATGGCTTTTGTACTGTCGTATGGTATAGTGCACCATAGTGGAACTAAAAGACTGAATCAAGTGGCCTGATCCAACTCTCCCTAGGGGTTCAACGCTACAGAGACGAGAGATTAAAGACTCACAATTCCTGTCCTTCAGAGGACCCCACTGTGACATTCCACCATGCAAAAGCCTTTCTCAGACCCATCCCCACAATGCAAAACAGGGCCAGCACCATGAGATTTTTGTGATGGTGGTGAAAAGATACAGAAATCTATAAGGCATGCTTCGCACTAAAGCGCACCACATTGACTGTATATTGAAAATGTTGTGTACTCGAGAAGAATGGGAAAAGGAAGATAACATTCCAAAGGGAAAATATCCCATCATCCACAGGAGTGCATTCCAGTGTGTGACTGTCTGGCATTCAAAATTGATGCCAGTCTGTTTTTATTCATCTTTCTGTGGATCTGAAGGTGCTGTTGCCGAGGCGCCTTTCAATATTTCATGCCCCTCCAACTTTTATGCACCAGCCAATGATTCCGAGATATCAATTCATTTCACCAATCAAAACACCATGTCGTTACCCTCACATGCGGAGGCCCTGACTCCTGATATGCTTCCCCCGTTTTTCTGCTTGATTAATCAATAAATGCCCCTGCAATTTTCCCCAATTAGTTTCACATTCTTCCCATCGATTAAATAGGGAGGAAAAACATATTCCATTTTGATGCACATCAGAGAGAACTCAGACACCTCATCAGGTGGTATTGATCACTGCTAGCCGCCCTTGCAGATCTGTGTGCCGATGACCTCCATCATTAGGCCCCACGGCTGCTGGCTTATGCACTCCAGACAAGTGCTGCTGTCATCAACCCTCCCCAGGATCTCTGACCACCTACCCCTTCACCATCTAACTGCTTTTCACTCCACCTTTTCTGCTCTCCATCTCTTCTTTGCTTCATCACCTCTGTCCATTCCTGTGCCCTTTCTCTCCCCCACCCTCTCCTCCCTCCCTTCCCTTCCACCCCTCTTGTTTCCTTACATTTCTGGTCCTTATTCATTCCCTCCTGTAATCAGATCATGGCGACCCCCTGCTGGTGTTAATGGAGGTGAGAATCATCCCTCGGTGTCAGGATGCATCTCATCTCTCAGGTGCTCGCCTGCCAGTAATGAGGACGGGCACTGTCAAAACCCAGCTTCCCACTGTGCCAGACACACATGAGCGCATAATGAGCAGTGCGTATAAATAAAGGAAAAAGAAAAAAATATTTTAACTCTTGGCACGCTCCACCACATAATGGTATGAGCTGAGCTTTTCTCCATGCATCCCCCTTTAATATAATGTACCTCATGGTATGATAAAGTACAAAGTGCAGTGTACATTTTCAGTGTAAATATAACCACTCAAATTTCCAGTGGTATTTATGATGAATGTTGAGGACTGTGTTCAACAATGCTCATCAAAAGTGTCTGTGCTGTTCAAGAAAGACAACTCAGAAATCGAGATGCTTTCCACAACAGCTGGTGTAGTGTGTATAGAAATACTACAGACACATTTAGAGTTAATTGATGTATTATTCTCAATTTATTCAGGGGAAATTCAGATTAATTGACATCTATGTGATGTGAATGTACTACATTTAGCCAAATGGCCAATTTTCATTTGCTGTCTTGGGGCAAGTCGATATGAAATGCTAAAAGAAAAATAGAGGAAGACAAGACAAAGGATAAACAAGTAAGTTCAGTTTAACACAAGACTATGCATTACAAAGCAGCCTACAAGCTACAGGCACAAATCACATGGAAAAATACACATGTAAAGACAGTTGACAGAATTATTACACATGACATGTAGCATTTGTATTCATATCAATTAAATGATCGTTGATTAGGGAAAGAATAATGTCTCTCCCCTAGGGAATTTAACATCAGTCTTCTAGTGTTATTACTATTATCAAAACTAATAGTGCATTTGAATATTTTACAAAATCTTCTAAAAGATTATTCTTTGCATATTTACTTACTTACTTACTTACTTACTTATTTATTTTGTTTAAGGAATTCAAATAATGTTTTTATTCGGTCCTTGTTGGTGTTTGAAATGGCTGTGTCCAGCAAGTTAAACTTAACAAAACATGACAAAGAATTATTCTCATCAACTGTTTTACTGCCTGTTCAGTCAGCTCTATCTATTGAATCCAAATGTATCCAATAAAAGTGTATTGTTGTGACAACTTCCTTTACTTGTTTTTTAAAAGGAAAGTTTTGAATCACACATAGGCACAACTGACTACATTATCAGCAGAGATAAATATCTGGTAGGTGATTGACATATAACCTTAACAACAGTGGATCAATAATTGACCCCTTTGGTACCAAAAGTGTTTTTAGCACCCTGATGAAGAAATAAAGTACCAACAAAATAAAATAAAATAAAATAATGTTTCCTAAGGCCAAAAGATATTTAGACAGATAGAGACACGAGCCTCTTTTTCTATTATTTTAAAATGAACAACCTGCACACAACGCTGGTTCAGAAAAAGTCAATGAAAACATACCAACATGCAGTTGGTTTTCTTTTTGCTTTTGTTTCATTTGTGAAGCCTTGGGCGGATAATCTGATTGTAGATCAGCTTTTTTTATATAGCTTTTAATACTACCAGATGTGGATATTGTATTGGTTTGAAACATGTGGCATTGACAATTATTGAAGTATTGATACTTTTGATAGTCTTGAAATTACATCGACAATACTGATGTCTTTATTTTCATGATTCATGGAATTGAGTAATAAATTGCATTCTTTCACAGTGGGAAACCTCCATGTGCAGTCAACAGATTAATAATCTTGGTTTAAGGACAGATTAGTGATTCTTAACTGGTTCTACAACAAAAAAAAATTGTGTACGTTTTTTATTGTATCCCCAAAATTATTATCCACAGCATCTGCTACTACACTGAGGTCTTGCAGTTTCTCATATTGCACATTTTTGAGAGATTAAGAATTATTATTATGTTTTTTGCTAATAATGCTAACAAAAGAAGGTTGTTTCACCTTTTAATTGACTCATCTCTTTGTTTCTGACCAAGTTGAAGGTCTGCCGTTTACGTTCCATTTTACATTTGTTGCGTCATTTAAGAGCATGGTCCTTTTGTTTCATAGAGGCCAGGCCATATATTTTGATTCAGTCAAGGAAGAGAGTCCTATCAGCAAGAATTATTTTCACTTATGTCCTAAAGCTGTTCAGAATACTAAGAATTACTTAAATGAAGGCACTGGCATTATTTCAATCAGCCCTGAAAGAGACACTCTTTACAGTTTATTCCATTTAGTGCATTCATTAAATTGCTAAGCTCACACTTAAAGCATTAAAGCAAAATAGATTTATTATTAAGACCTATTTTTAGTGATTTTGTGAGCATTATGTTATGATCAGACACTCCTGTAACAAATCCTGAAATATTGCTGAAGATCAGATCAAATTGTATTTTTAGTATCTCAGAGTTTAAATTTTTGTTTTTTCTCTGTTTGATTTATAGACACAATTGATGTTAAAAATTATGAAAAATTTATCTTTTAGCCAAGCCCTTGAGCAAATGATAGTTAATCTTGAAATGCATTATTATAAAAAAAAAGAAAAGGTGGATGATAACACTCCAATAATTATAACAGGTATTTGAGGTGAACGAGATCAAGCCACGAATGAGATCAACAACAAACACTTGTAAAGAAAAAAAAACCTTACACAAGGGTTGGATGATTTTGTGATTCTGTCCCTTCTTCACTTGGATAGGAAGAATGACATTAGTAAGAAGCTGTTGTTTGGCTGCACCAGGTCATATTTCTTTTTAAACATGGCATACGACCATTTTTTTCTAGCCCTTAACCATAGTTTACGAGTCATTGCTGGTTAGCAAGCTAGCTGTTTTTGACATTTTTTACAAATGTCAGCAGACAAAATGTTTCCCCTCAAAGCATTGTTGTTCATGTTGATGTTGTAGGTGAGAAGTGACAGTGACATGTGGCACGTTTTGCCTAAAGCCAAACATTTTTAAACCGTACGCGACCAGAAAAAAACGTCACGCTGCTGCCTTTGTAACATAGCATTAATATGCAGCGCTGCCATTGCAAAACATTTTAGAAAATACACTGGCCTTTGGTGGACACAGGGCCTAAGTATTAAGTTGGGATGATGGAACGGTCAAACAAACAAACATCCAGGAGACTGCTGTCCGTTCCCGTTCATGTTTCATGTGTCATTATAGTTACGTTCCAAACATACTTATTTTAACCCCGCCCATGATCTTTTCCAACCAAGTGGTTTTGTTGCCTAACCACATAGATTTATTTAAATTCACAATGTTAACCACATGTTCCTCTTATTTAAAACAGCAACCATAGTGGAGTGTCATGTGTTTTACACACAGGCCTACCCACTGCACTGACAAGTGACACCCAAGGGTCCTGATAAAACGACAGTATGTAAATGAGCTGGGATTAGGGCTGGGTATCTTTTGAACATTGATATTTTTTGCATGAATGAAAACCTCATAGTATAATTATTAGGCCAGCTATGTTATGTAAACATTCAGTCTTCTTGAAATGACATTTCATTCTGTCTTAGACTCTTCAGTCTGTCTTTGAGAATGATAAGAGGTATTAGTCAACTGCAAAAGAAACCAATTAGGGTAACCACCAAAGGACTTTTTCATCCGTGTTTTTCATGTTGCCACCTCCACTAGAAATATAGAGAAATTACTTAGTTACTTACTTTTCCAACAAAAGACAGCATTAACAAATCAGAAGGGTTTTATGATTCTGATATTATAAGCGACGCTTTATTCAGTTGTGTTCAGTAATTACAAGTTAATGTGCCTCTCTATCTAAATAAATGTCTTTACCATGTTGGAAAGCATAGCTGGGAGCAGCATTGGTCAATACGGACAGACAGATCAATATGTGAATGGTCCTTTCATTATTCAACTAATGCATGTTGGTTTTACATGCAAGGGCGGAAAGCGAAAGAGCATAAAAATAGTATAAACCATAACACCGTTGTGTGTTTGTATTACTTGCATCACTTTCATTATACATGCATGAGAAATTAACCACAAAAAACCAATACACCATGCATGTAAAATGTTCCATCAATAAGTTGGTAGGACTTTGCAGAGTGTGTTATTTTTCAGTGCAAATCGTATTTGAAGGATAATGGTGTATGTTTCACAGCCAGATCAAGAGCCTTCGCAAATATTCAAGTGTTGTGCCATTCAGTTGGTGCATTTAATTTTTTCCTCTCATGAATTCTGACCTATTGCTGTAAATCATACTGGGCTTTGAGCTTGTTGATGTGTGAAAACTTTCAACAAAAAGCTTCTCGAGACCTCTTTAGTTTGCATTACTACTACCTTTGATGGGAACTACATAAATTATGCATGGGCTGAGCATTAGGGCTGAATTTAAACCCCAGTGTTATACACCAGCGCCTCAAGATATCTGAACACACAATCAATAATTCTCCATCAGCCGGGGAGGCTTCCAAGAGGCCCACACAGTCTTCTTTGAAGCCGCCTGACAAGTTAAACCCGTCCAGTTTCTTTTCTACTAATGGCCACCCTCACTAAGGAGAATATGACGTGCTGTTATAAAGTCTTATTTTTATTTGGCCCAAGTGAATGATATTAGGGAATTACAGGGACAGTTTTAGACCTAGTTTTGTTGTTAAAAAATGTGTGTGGTTGTAAATAAAAAGAGAGAAGAGGGGGAATCCTTTTTGAAAACTGCATAGGATTAAAAATGTAACAAACAAAATCCATTTTAGTTCTGCACAGTTTGAAAGTGAGGGTCAGTATAAATTCACTTTAAATCCCTGATTGTTTTTCTCAGGATGTTCTCTTTTTTTGGGTCGGGGGGGGGGGGGGGGGGGGGGGTTGTGCCCTTTGGCGATATTCACAGAAGAGAGGTAGAGTTAGAGATTTGGAACATTTGTGCTAATGAAGCAAGGCTCCTCTTTTTAATTCCTCGAACAAGCTATCGATCAATTAGCAACACAGCTACGTTTTCCTCCCTCTGTGTCTCATTTAGACCTTGCTTTGATTGATACACTGATTCTACCTACAACAAAAAAAACATTCCCATGAGAAGTGAGCCAAAGACTCAGAAACATGAAAAGGATTTTTTTGCCTCGATTATTTTAGGCTCTCGCTGTGTCAATCTATCTGTCTGTCTCTGTTGCTTTCTTTCTAGACTTAAGGTAGTTGTCACATCTGGAGGGGAGGGTTACACATGTGGTGCAACTTGGAGGCAATCTCCTAGACGGCTGCCCAAGAGACACAGAGTTAGGAGCATGAAGATTTCTATCTCTTTCTTCCATGTCCAACTTGAAACTGTGCGTGTGTGAGTGTGTGCGTGCGTGCGTGCGTGTGTGTGTGTGTGTGTGTGTGTGTGTGTGTGTGTGTGTGTGTGTGTGTGTGTGTGTGTGTGTGTGTGTGTGTGTGTGTGACAGAGAGGGGAGACATGAGCATGTATCTGTGAGGAAACTACAGATAAGTATTTCTATTCAATTGAAACACAAAGGACTTTACAGGATGAAGAAATGTTCCACACACTGCACCAAGGTCTACCAGAGACATGTTGGAAAAAAATCAATAAATTAATCCGAAAGAAGGCCACTGTGAGGGTCCAATAACAAAAACTATGTAATAGAAAGGAGACAATTTCGAGGAATCCTGGGATTGAAACATCAAGGCCTCATCGACAATGAGCGTAGCTTGCTATCCATCAAATGGACATTTAAAAAAAAAAAAATTCTTTGATGGATTAGAAAAGCAGGTACTGCTTTCTGCAACCACACTTTGTGTGGTAACTTAAATGAACAAATTGCTCGAACTTTAAAGCATTAATAGTATGCTTGTCTTGAGGACGTCACAGGTCAGTGTACTGAGCATATCTCTAGATGATTTGTTTTCCTCTCTCTTCTGGAGTCAGAATTAGACCCACAAAGGACAACAGCACTAGACTGGTTGCACAATGTCATAACCTGTATGATGCAAGAATTACTCCTGCGACATGACAAAAGTACCTCTTCAGACACCTTCCAGCACCTCTGTCGCAACAGCAAACGATACAGGGACAACTTGCTAGGGGAAGCAATTGGTGCTCCCTGGATCGGAACCTCCACTCCGTCAGTTGCTGGGCAGAGTGTTTTTACTCTTCAAGTAGAGATCAAACATCTATGCGGGTACAGCTATGTGTGTCAGACATTGGCAGATTACTAATGGCAGACTTTAAGGCTTAAAGTCTCGCTTCTCTACTTTTGTCACAGTGTGAAAAGGCTGACTTTACCCTTCAGTCGTGTCAGTTTATATTCACGCTGTTTCTGTTCCACTGGGTTTTGTTTTCCAAGAAACTGGGGGCGATTTCTGTGAGTTGCGCTGAAAATGATGCCTTGCCTTGTCCTGTTGTGTCCTGTGTTCACATTTCAGCTGTGCACCTAAACAGTATTGACCACAAGGGGACCCGCTGACAAACATACAATGAATTGCGGTCAAAAGGAAAAGGTTGGGAGTCTGGGTTTTCCACAGAGACCGTGAAGTGAAACAGTCAAGTAACTGTCAGCTGAGACAGTGGAGCGAGAAGAGAGGCAGAGAGAGAGAGAGAGGCAAAGAGAGGGAAAGAGGAGTATATAAACAGACTCCCTGTAACAAGTTTGTTTTTTCAAGGTGTCAGGTTCCATAGCCAAGTTTACGGTTATCTGTGAGGTCTATCCTGTTTGGTTTGGCATGCGCCAGGGCTGCAGCAATAAATTTCACTGAATGCTATGAACCGTTAATTAGGCTGGCAAATGGAGCTTGTAATTTGGCAGAAGCAAAACCCACAGCTCTTTGAATTGCAGATACACTGCTACAGAGGCTGAAAGAAGCTGCAACTATTCTGACATGGCTCTGATAGAAGTTTGTGTGTGTGCGTGTCAAATGCGTGTGCGTCTGCGTCTGCGTGTGCGCGCGTGTGTGTGTGTGTGTGACCGTGTTACTGTGCATATATACAGTATGTGTTCGCTTGAAGTGTGTGGATTTGGCCATGCATGTAGATATGTTGTGTATATGTGAATGCGTGTGTTTTTTTTCCTTTTCTTTGGAGGATCTGAAAGCTTCCTGGCAGCTGCTAATCTTCCTCCAAAAAGCAAGACTGAGGCTTTCACTTGGCACACCCCTCTTTCTCTGTCTGTCTCAAATTGGATGGAAGTGAAATGGGTTCTTTTATGGTGAGCGAGTCGCTCAAAATGGCTAAACAATCGAGCGTGGCGGAGCATTGAAACAACTTGGAGGAGCTGTGATTTACTTTCATCTACATAAAATCACAGGGCTATTTGATCACCAGGCAAACCCGTGCCGCAGTCTGAATGAAACCTGACCTACAGGAGAGAGGTTTCATCAGGCGTTGGATAAGTGCTGTGGACTGTATAGAAAAAATAAATAAGAGAAGAGCGAGGAGCAAAAGAGAGAAGGGTGAAAATAGATGCATGTAAGTACAGGCTTATACTCTGCCCATCACTATGGCCTTTGGACACATTCTGAATGCAATGGAGAGGTTAGCAAGGTGGGACGTGCTGCTAGGAGCCCAGCCAAAGGAAGATGAAGAAGACACGCACACACTCACACATACATGTAGACTTGGTGTGCCATGGGAATCCACAACACTACTACAGGATCAATTACTGGCTGGTTGCTGGAGGGGTCATGCTGCATTGAGTGTCCAGGGAGGGAGGTCGATCAATGCTTACTGCAGAGGGGTCCCACATACCAAACACACACACTACACACATGGTGCGAGCAAGGCTTACCACGAATGTACCTACATACCCTTATATGTTATTTTTTGCCCCCTGCACATCGCAGATAACAAGTGACCACCCATACATGTAACAACACACAGCCTTGTGATGATCTGTGAAAAGTGGGAAACTAAGATATAGGTCAAAGATTATGCACACTGCCCACCAAGTGCAACACCTACACCATATCTCCAGGTGATGAACCTTACACTAATTATGAATGTTTAGTGTACCTCCAAACAGATATGTCAAATCCTACAGAGAAAAAAAGAAACTACTTAACCAATATACTGGCAGCCCTCCAAAGAGCCAGGCATGCTTTGCTATGATAGTCAGAACCAGCCAACCATGCACCTGCACAATGAAATGGGACCAGCACATGATTGGTAATCTAGTAATGAAAACTAAAATAATTTTAATGAGGTCAAAGAGCAGCCACATTTGTTTGTTGTGTTGTTATGTGTTTGTCATGTTTCACTGTGTTTTTGGTAAGTCAGTCGATCTGTAAATCGGTTTGTCCAACACTATTGGATGATTACCATAAAACTTGGACATTGATGGTCCTTCGTTGATGAATCCTAATGACTTTGGTTATTGCCTGGGCCTTTTATCTAACACCACCAACAATATAACCTATCCAGGGAAATACTTTTTCTTTTCCATGCTGTATTGGCATGCCTTTTGCTACAGACATTCAAGTTCTCCAGAGGATGACTTTTGATGATCACATAATTTTTCATACAGCCCCACCAGTTGGTTGACATTTGCGGTGCAGGGTGAAATATCTCGACAACTGTTGGATTGATTACCATGCAATTCTTTGCTGACTCTCATGATATATGTGAACTTCAGTAATGCCCTGGCTTTTCATTTTGGGTCAAAATTTCAACATGTCCAATATTTTGGTTTTACTATGCAGTTTTGTTTACTTCACAGTTACAGTTTTATAGATCCACTAGCGTAGCTGGAGACCCAGCAACTCTGAACTTATCTAGAAATTCCACACAGGCGCTGTATGTGTGAACGCAAATGTCTGAATTGGTTGGACTGGACATTCAACTGACTTCCACCCTGCCAGCTCCTTACAAAGTCTGTGTTATGTCTGATTGATCCCATGTTTCAATAGAGAAGCTAATTGTGTGAATTCATAGCGTTTACAGTTTTTTATCATGTAGCTGGCGTGAAAACGGAAGAAACCAAACATCAGTGAGTCAAGGAAAGATTTACTCGAAAACTCCAACCAAAATATCTAACTGTAGGGACAATGGCATTCAGGAACTTCAGTCAGTTAGGACTAAAATCATCAAACAAATTCAAGGTACAGAAAGATACTGTTGTTTATGAACTAAACACAAACTGGCTACGAGACCGCAGTAAAGTCACTGCCATTTTCATAATTTCCAGAAGGTTAGAACACATCTGACACTGATAAACTCCTGTTGTGTACAACATGTGTGAAAGGGCAACTCCGGACAACGTCCAGATCTCATTCTCTGGACATTATTCAGATAGGAAAACAGGGTTAGTGCTGTTTTATAGCAAAACCATAAAGAAACAGACTTCATTTTTGTTTGACACAGTGCAGCGACATGAAGCGGATGAACAACAATGGGAACTTGTTTATCAAAGATCAATGGTAGGAACAAGAAATAAGGAGTACATCTACATTTCAAACATTTCAAAAGTATTTTATATGTCTGTGAACATCAGCACAGCTTGGTTGAAGGCAGCTGGACCATTAGGCTCTTTGGACCCAGTAAAAATTTCTAGCTAAACTTTGTTGTTGGTCGCCTACAATATCATGTGTGGAGCCCATAAGACAACACCTGACAAAGTGGAGAATAAAAGCAGAAAAATGATTGAGGAGGAAGAAGAAAGCCAGCCCCTCAGCAGTAATTTGATTGAGAGCACATTCCAGCAGATTGATAGCCATGATTGTGGGGAGGGGATCGGTCTGCAGGCAGAGTGGTGTTATCACATATTGGACCCTGTAACACTTCAAGGCCTCTAAACCTCTAATGATGTGGAGCTGAGGTGGAAATTGAATATAACCTGACTGAACAGCAGCATGTACCTCAGACAATAATGCATTTTGCAGGTCTAAATAATGTTTAGAAAAGAGTGCATTTTATTGACATAGCAATGTTAATAGTATTGGTCTTCAGTAGTGTTATTAGATTATTATTAGATTTGATCCTTGAATGTATGTGGGTTGTTCTAGGTAATTCCTGCCAGACAAGCTACTAACATCACTTCATACCGCCACCATCACCTTGCCTACAGGATATCCTTATCATTTCTCATCCTTCCCGGTCCCTCTGTTTTAAATGGCTACCATTCACTTTCTTTAATTGGATAGTGCAAGTTTTGTCACCATCTCATTAATGTCCAAGTCTCCACACGCACGGGCAGTTCTGCTCCAGTGAGCACATCTGTCCATGCTCATCCATGCAGCCACAGAGGTGTCAGACGCAGAAAGACGCACACACACTGGCCCATATGCACATGCACGGTATTGTCACTTTGGTTATTAAAAGCAAAGCTGGGACGATTATGATCCCATTCAGAGAGAGAAAAGCTCTCTCGAGGTGAACGATAGCATATCACACGGTGCGGGGTGGATTGGGAGCTTCTGCAGGGATGGTGGGAAAAGAGAATTGACTAAAGGAGATGAAAAGAGGTGTGAGTGTATAGAAAGATGTGAGAAGAGGTGTGAAAAAGAACAGGTAATGAATGGTGATGGCGCCTATGTGTCTTGACTCACCAATCAGAATAGAGTGAAAAAGAACATACTGTCTGAGCGCAGGCTTTCCATTACCCTATCTTTAGATTATGTTCTCATGTCAGCAAAAGTGTCAAGATCTGACAAAAAGGGTCAAAAGTAAAGTCACGTTGGGACTTGACGTCTGTTGGACTTACTGACCTTGATGCAGTTTGAGGAAGCGTTTG
The DNA here is from genome assembly GCF_963691815.1 of Echiichthys vipera. Taxonomy (NCBI): domain Eukaryota; kingdom Metazoa; phylum Chordata; class Actinopteri; order Perciformes; family Trachinidae; genus Echiichthys; species Echiichthys vipera. Next base: position 13,978,482 of record NC_139837.1, read on the forward strand.
CTGGAGTCGATATTCTTATTGTTGTAAAAATATTTAAAACAGAAATATTAAATCAGACACACAGGTGTGCTTGTAAGCGGTTTTGTGGGTTTTCAACTTTATGGAACTGAAATTTTGCTTATAATCAATTTTTTTCATAAACATATGGTTATCAAGAGAAGGAAAGGTTGAAATGATGGCTACATGTTGAAACGATGTGGACCTATTTCATCTATTTGCTGTTAAAATGAAGTTGTATCAACCTTTATGACCAACACCGATGTGAAAATGTTTGCTGAGTAAAGTTATAATTATTACAGTGACAGGAGTTTGCCGCCTAACAATGAATGTAAATATGGGTAGTAATAAGCGGCTTTTATAGACAAACTATATGGACATTTTTTTTTGGTATGACATACAACCAACTTGAGGCGTCTCCTGGAAACATCAAATTAACTTTAGAAATGCAGGAAAATAACAGTAAGATCACATGTCATGTCAGTTTAGTTCAGTCAAAATCCAGCAGGTGTTTTTGGGCATGGGCAGCTGGACAAACAATATCATGTTTTTGTATTGTGAACTTTCAACAACTAGGCTCTTCTGTGGGTAATAAGTGTATTGATTCCTTTGGTTTTGATAATTTTGAATAGTTAACAGACTGACCTTGTTGCTCTGTTTTGTTCCCCACTGACTCCTGAGGTAAATATCTGTCTCTTTAGCTGCTAAATTAAGCATAGTCATTTGACCCATCGTTCATATAGAAATATTGATTACTGTACAGCTTTAAACACACGTGGCTCTGCACAGACTTTCAGAAATAGAACAGGCAGCATCAGTTGTGCTCTGCATTGGAAACATGAATATGATAATTACAGTGCCTACACATTCTGTTTTGTATTGTTTGCATGGTTGTTAGAAGAGATGCAGGATTTTCCGGAAAATGTTTCATTGTTTTTAGCAATCCTACTGCTGCTGTGGAGCTATTGCATACTCCCAAAAAATCACCTCATAGACTTTACAAGCAGAATGTAAAATCCTATTCTTGCCGCTATGGCAGTAACTTACATCACCAACACTCATGCCATCCTATATTGATCATTTAACAACAAGTGGCCCCGTGAAATGCATTTGTGCTCATAAATGTCAACGTTTTTCAGTGTGCCTCATACTTGTTTCACACGCTACAAAGCAGAGAATTCACATATTAAAACCGCCCTTCAAAACTTTGGGACAGCCCATGTAATAAAGGATCCAAATAAAGCATTCCTGGTGGAAATCACAAGCACCAGAGAGAGAGAGAGCAAGGCAGAGTGGAACTTTGAACATGTCAGCTGTTTTTTCAGGCCTGTCTCAGAGGAGAGGTTTATGTAAGTGGTTTATTGTGTGCCTGCATCATTGGACGCACAGCATTTATGAGATTAGCGCAAAGTAAACTTCCTAGAGTGATTTCTCCCTGCAGAGGACATAGGCAGTCAGCAAGACAGAGAGAATGGAAAGAACAGGGTGGGGCAGTGGGTTCTCAATCAGTACAGGAATCAGATATAATAGCAACACATGGTTCGGGAATATGGTCAGAAGGTATTAAATGTGCTTGGGGCAATGAGAAGAGAGAGCAAGCGACGGACAAAATGTTGCGTATCTCCATTACCTTAAGTGCATAGTGACGCTGATCAGAGCGAGGCAGAGCAGGTGACAGTCATGTCACATGTATGACTGTCATCCATGATGTTGGCACCCGCTTATTGACTTGCATTACAAGTGTAGGGTTATTCTGGCAGTGTTTTTCAAGGGTACAGGGGTGAATTAAAGCAAGAGACATACGTCATTGACCACTCACTGTTACCTCTGTTTACAGATTTTGAAGACTGAAAGGTTCTGAAAGACCATCTTTCCAATGACAAGATTGTATGAGGATGTACTCTTGCAGGACACATCAATCCTTTTACTCAAATCCATTAAAAAAAAAAAGAATTTTAATTTTTTAGTTTTTTTTTCAAAATAAAGGTTTTTGTTAAAGTGCCTTGGTTATTTAAAAAAACATGCTAGTACAGTGGTGGTATAGCCACAGAGGATGTGAAGACGCTTGTTCTTGGCTTAAAAAATATAGTTTATAATTTATAGTAAAGTTCTATATTTTCAAATGTGTTACAACATCAAAATGGGGAAATAGCTTGTGTGTTAAGGCTGCCTACGAGGGGTAATGAGCAAATCTCTGTTACAGAAGCGGTCACAGAAGTCGGAACCCATTTTCTGAATTGTTTTGAGCAAAAGGGGAAAAAGCGTGTTGGTGTAACAAACATCTGACCTGGTGATAAAGTATCAGGTGGGAAGTGGCACTACATCACTCAGAGGGAGACAAACCCAATCTGCCACTTCAGGTCTACTGCTTCACGAGAGGAAGGGAGGGCAAACAACACACCCAGGGAAGAAGTCTCAGCCTCCGCCGGCTTTGTCGCCAGTTAGCCATGCACAGCAACAGCTGGGCACTTTGATTAATTTGTCCGAAGGCAGTGATTTATTCGTTTGTAAGGGACCTGCGTGAACTCTACAATGGCTTTACACGGTGTGCATACAAAGGCAACATGCATTCCCACTCGGACTCACTTTATATTTATACAAGTTTTTTTTTCTCCCTCTCTCTCGCTCCCTTTCCCTTGCTTCTCTTTCCTTTGCATTAATCAGTTTTGACAGTAACTGAGAAGAGTGTGTTTAATGTGAATTTTTATCATGATTAATTTTGTTTGAAGGAGGTATCTCTGATACATTTTAATAGGGTATCTGCTTTGATTTTTCGTTACATAGACTCCAGTGTGGGTAACTCGACCCTGGCCCCCCAAAAAAAAGAAATTGAATACTCTCCCCGGAAGCCAGACTAGTATATCGAAACAACACCTGATGAATTTCATACTCAGTAAGTAAAATGCACTCTTTGCACTTGCACAGATATTATGTATCTGTAAGGAGATAATCCTTCCAGTTGAGAGATCAAATCACGAAAAGTATTTCCAGTAGATTATACCATTCAGAGGGAATATAAGTCACACTCGCAGCTGGTGCCGGAGTTGCAGAATGTGTTGATGATAGTTGTTTTACTATGGACTATGTATACCACCTGCCAGTGGCAGTGCAAAAGAGCATGTGAATATAGCGTCCATTAACTTTATAACTAATCCTGTTATGGATAAACCATCTCTGAAAGGATACACGTTAAATCACACATGGTGTATGCAGTATGGCATGTGAGTGAAGCTGCTGCAGCACCATCTATAGACAAGAGCACACCAACAGATCTTAGCTGTGCCATTTCTTCCTGTGGTCTCTCTCTCTTCCTCTTGCTGTCTCTCTCTCTCTCTCTCTCTCTCTGTCTCTCTCTGTGTCTCTCTGTGTCTCTCTTGTGTCTCCTCTTCCCCATGCTCTCAGGAACACCCACACCCACACACACACCCACACCCACACACACACACAAAGTGCTGACGCTGGCATTCCGTGCTCTGTGTTTTCACTCTGGGCTCTTATAATCTGTTTTATCTCAGGTGCTGCCAATAGCAGGTTTAATTAATGAGAGGATATTCCTAATGTAATTTAGCCAGCACAGGATTATAAAATGACACATCACTCTGCAGCCTGCAAGGCAATGAGAGAAAGATACAGTGGATAGCGAAGAAGGGATGGAGGGAGAGAAAAAGAGAGAGAGAAGGAAGTCTGTATAACTTTGAAATATTATCACCACATCAGAGCTCAAAGGGCATGGGAAGCAGAAAATGAATGCCAACATCTGTACTGAATCTGTGTGTATCGTGTTGGTATATGTGTGTTTGTGCGTGTGTCAGCAGCCTTACTTTCAAGGGGTTAGGATTTATCTTTCCGTACAAGGGGAGTCCCATACTAATTAAGTCTAGACCTATAAGAGTGAGCTCCTCAGCCTCGAGCATTACAAAGTGTCACTCTCCCATTCATCCTGAGACCCAGAGAAGCAGAAGGCAGGCAACCGAGAGACACGGGGTTACTATTAAAATCCAGATTGCTGATGTCCTGTATGAACCGCTCAATGGATGGATGCGTTTATGAATGAATGGATGCAGCCTGACTTACCAACAGGGAAGCGCACTCCTTTAGCTTTATAGTAATGCTCCTCCAAGGCCATTTTTTATAGAGTCTCTTAAGATGTTACATTACCATTTACTAAATAAATAAAGAGTTTAATCCATGGGTCAATAGCACTGGAGGGTGTTTTTGTATGTCATTGCTAATTCGCTGTAATTTATGCATCAGACACATTCTAAAATGTATGTAGGTACTATATTTTTGTAATAAACACACACATACTAATTTAGTTGTTGTCATTAGATGTCAACAGTTTTGCTGTTTTGTATGTGTTTCTCACATCTTGGGGAGGGGGGGGGGTCCTATTTTCATGTTCAAACTTGTATTTGGGTTTTCTAGAACATTTTTACACACTTTGTAGTAAATAAAGAAAACACATTCATTTTCTCATACCTGTATTCACTCACTATCTGGAACGCCCTGTTTTAGTGCCTGTCTCTTAAAAGTGAAATTCCGGTGTAAAATCATCCCCAGGTCTTTTTTGGCAACAACTATTAACGGAGATTGATTGGTCAGCATTTCCGGTTCTTTTGTATTTGTTCTCTCGGCACTTTCCATAGTATAGTTCTGACATCACAATCTCACAGAAGTCCTGACAGCTTGTTTAAAGGCACAGTTTGACAATATCACAGTATTAATTTAGCACCTGTATTTATAATGTACCTGTAACAGTATTTTTATAGCAACTCGACCTGCATTATCATTTTTTTAAAAGCACGGAAATCTCACTTTTACATTATAGGACCTTTAAGTCTGTCGGTTCAGAAATTCTAATTACAATTTGAAGATTGTGTGCACAATACATGATATTCTATTATTGGGCAGTTAAGGACAGGAAAGTAACACATCCTTATTAACAGAAGCGCAACCTAAGGATTTATGGCCACCAATCCCTCCAACCTAATACAGTGAAATGTCTACCAGCCTGCACAAATTATTACTATAGCCCAGCATGTGTTCCATTTATTACGATCTGTGACATTGTTCAAGAACAGAAAGGCTTAGTGTTATATCAGAGTTGACATAGATTTAATTAAGTGTCTGGACATGGACCGCAATTCATATTCCATAAATGATAGGTTCTATCATGCATTTGGAGGGACTAAAAGAGGTAAGATAAAAGATAACGAACAAATGATATTCCATGTAAGGCAAAACAGACGGGATGTGAATTGGAACAGCTTTAACATGTGCACATTATATTATGAGCTTTTTGCAGCTGGTCATGTAAAATGGTCTCATATCCATCTGTATTTATCACACATATATTTTGTACCAGAAATACTGTATCAATTTAACTAATTAGGCTTCCTTTACCAGTTGAAATGACGCTGAGTTGGCATGATAGGCTACCCTTTAGCTGATGCACCTGCAAATATGGATCCAAACTGGAATGTTTGGAACATAGCTTGTTGTGTTATGCTGCTTTGAGAACTCATAAAAGTGGATCTGACCTCTTTGAGGATAGAGACATGTTGTACTGTATGTGAATACAGTGTTCTTGTGTTTAGTTGATAATGATATCATGTACATGTAAGTACACTTTCTGCTTTCTAACATCATCAAAGAGATTTGAAATGTGTAGTTTGGAGTCCAAAAATATTTAAAGGAACCAAATACAGTCCATTTGGTTTATCCAACATTGAACATAACAGCTTACAGCTTTTTCTTTCTTTCTTTTCTGCAGTTTTTTATGGTTACAAACAATCTGACCATTAGGTTTAAATGCAAAATGTTAACATTTGGAAGTTTTGTGGTGTAACTAACTCTCACACACTATGAAAAATCTTATTCCAGAGAGCTTGATTTGTTTTCCAGATGATTTGTAAAAGCTGCAGCACATTCATTTCAAGCCACTTAAACATTAAAGGCTATAAAATGCCGCACACATTTGGAACATCATTTGAAGAATTTGGAGCGGCAGAGAATTTTGTAATTGGCAAGATTAATAATATTTACAGCGTTGAGATGCAAATCTCCCTTCGCCGGGGCCCCATGAATAATTGAGTGTGAACAATCACTCTGAATAATTCATTTCTAAATATTCTTCAGTGTGTTTTTTTATGACCAGAGGGCAAGCTGAGTTTTGTGACAGCAGCAATGTGCGGCGGTAATTACGCTGAGCGTCTGCGGCCCCTGTTAATTGCTGGGAGAAGTTCCTTCGCACCAGCAGGCTTCTTCAGAGAGGAGGAGAGATGCAGGGGAGAAGACAGTAAGACAGAGACAGAGAACAGGGAGAGCAAACAATCCTTCTCACCCTCTTTCTATCTATCTTCCCACTCATATCCCCTTACTATGCTTTCCATCACTAAGATTTCCTGTACCAGCTCTCCCTGCCTGTGTTTGCTGCACATGAGTTGAATATTGATGCTAATGGAATTAATTACTTGGTGTGTTGTTTTTTCAATATGTACTTCCTTGCAGCAAGGTCTATCTTGGGGGTGGGGGGGTGGGGAGGGGGGTGTGGAGGTGAGCACTGGGAGAGCAGAGCAGACTTTGAAGGAGGTGGGAAATTAGAAAGGGAGCTTTAAGGAAGAGATAAGTTGATGTGTGCAGTGAGGCCTCCAGACCTCCAGGACCTACGAGGAATACAGCGCTCCTGATTAAAATCACAGCTATCATTAAAGCAGCGCCGAACTCGTCGTTTTTAATTGAGGGGTTTTAAACAGACACTGTGACTTGACTACAAAATGCAGAGAAGCAGAGGCTGAACCCAAAAGGCGTTTACTCTGTGCTTCCAGCTGCTCAGGCCACTGGTGATAATGATGGATCCTCCTGCTGTTAAGGCCACTGGTGTTAATGATAAATACACCAATTAATTTTTCAAAAAGAAAATGCATGACAAATACCCTGCAAGTTCTGTGCACAAACATCTCATCAGAGCTGTTTTATTTACTTTATGGTGCCTTTTTCTGCAGCTGTTGCTTCCAATCTGCAAATGTTCTGATTAATCATTGTTGTATTGTTGTATTTACCTCTTTCACATCACGTGAATGCAATAACTGCACAACCAAAATCCCCCATAATAATTCAAGCCTGTTTTTCTTCATTTGGATCCCCTGAGATGTTGCCAGTGAGAGATACGAGATGGTCTCTCTCATTGGTCGTGGCGTAAGCTAAAACAGAATGTCAGGAGTATTGCAGACAAGAAAACACTTTGTAAAATTGTATTACGCCTTGATAGATGATTTGCACCTGTTCTGATTACAACCATAAAACACAGTTCCAAGCTTCAACATCCATCTCTTGAAGCGGAATATGCTTGGCGCTTAACTCAAATCCCCTATTGTGAGATAATAACACAACAAAAGAGTTTGTGCTTTGGAGCTTTGGCAGGATTTAAAGTTTTTTTGGCGAGGTAGATTACCTGTTTTCTGCTGTCTTCTCTTGTTAATTTCCTGTAACAACAGCAAGGTTGTACTTTATCACACACTTCAAGCCATACTAACACCCTGTGGCCTCTCTCATCATCTTGTCTCGTCTCTCTTCTCCTTTACTCTCTTCCCCCGTACTTTTGCAGTGTAGCAGGAAACTTAACCAGAGGTCTTGCTGCCCAGCTATCGATCTGCGTGTCGTAATGATGGCTGAGAGATTGCCTGCACCGGGGAGTGATCTGGGAGCTAGTGCAGGATTAAGGAAGGCATGGATTGCTATCGATTTCTATCTGATACAATCATTTCATTTGGACTCAAATCTCCTTCCTGGTGCATTGTGAGCCAATCCACAGCAGAGATCTTTTAATTCTCCCCCTCCCCTGCTCCCTTCAGAGGAGCCTAATGCTATAACATGCCACTCTACTAACAGGGTTAACACCTCCTGTTGTTCTCGCCATTACTACAAAACTTATTAATTAAGGCCAACCCGTGGACTAAGACCTCAGGGCCCCACCCCCACGGGGGACCTGAGATGGAATGAGGTCTCAGGGAGGATCTCAACTGGTCCAGCCGATAGAGCCAATGGTTAATACAGCGATGCTCTGTTGTGACAGATTTGTGAATAGCAGGGTCATTTGCTTTGATTGATTGTTTTATGTTGAGAATGCCCCATTTTCCCCCTGAAAATAAGGCCAATTTATTGAACAGCAGTGTCTCATGGGTGAGTGTTTTTAATTTGTTGTCTCTGCTGATGAGATGTATCACTGTCACTGGATTTATGTCCTCAGCTCAGCATGCAAGGGGCCCTTTTAACACTCACACGCTTTGTACAGTATGAAAACATAGATCATTGACGCCACTCTGTGATAGATAAATGAAGAGGAACACACTTGACACACAGTGCCATGAAATGTATCCTTAGAAAATCAAATGCCAGCTGTAATTCCACGCCACAAACCCAGTGGTATCGCTGTTGATGCCGCCACACACCCACGCTTATCGCCTAAATGAGTGTGGACGGATGTTATCAGCTCAAACGCAAGCTAATATTGTGTTTATCCCTTCTACTTTTCTTTACAGGCTTATGGTGGCTTATTATCTCAGCCTCCGCACTTCTGGCTTGATGAATTTCACATACAAGTATCATGCTGACACAGAGATGCTTTGTAAGAGGCTTGTTTCCTAGCATGCTCTTCAATTAGTCCAATTTATGTAGCAAGGCCCGGATTCACCTTCAAAGAAGGGGAGCAAACAGCCAGGCTTCTATTGATTTGGCCCTGCTTTTCCTCTCGGCCATTGATTAAATCTCCAGCATTATTTGCTGTACAGGCCAGGGGGATGGCGTTATTGCTCTGCTCTGCCGTTACCTGTCAGTTTCCTGCCCTTACCAGACAGAGAAATAAGGCCACCAGAGGTAAAAGAGAGAGGGATAAGATGAAAAACAAGTGCATCCCCCACTTTCCTTTTCCCTCTCTTTTCTTTTTTTTTAACTACAGGAACAGATTTGTCCCCTAATAAAGGTCTCACCACGGAAACAAGCGTGGTCGAGGGGGTCACAGGGGTTCCCGGAAACGCCCCTTATCCCGGGCTGGCTTACCCCGACAGCCGCTGGAGATGACAGTGCCCCAGTCCAAGTGTTTGACCCCTCAGATTGATTCATCGTAATCAACTGTGGACCAGGAAGAATCCGGAGGATGCCTGTGTAGTGGGGAAAGGCACCTTGGGACCATACAGACAATCACTAGACCCTCCATCAATTTAAACATGACAGGGACCAAAGACAGAGAGACAGAGAGCTGCCGCTGGTGAGGGGAAGAGAGGAGGGGGCTGGGGGGAGGAAGGGGGGTGGGGGTGGTGAGCAAGGTCTGGATGGATAGATGAATGTGTATATATGTGTACGTGGGTGTGGGTGTGTGTGGGTAGGTGGTGATAGTGGGATATAGGACGGAGGAGAGTCCCTAAGGCCAAGACAGTTAATTAGCTTTGTGAGAAAACAATCACACTAACAAGCCAAACAAACTTATTAGACTTTGCCCATTATCCTCCCTGTTCTCACAGGGCCACCGCCAAAGTGGCAGCTTGAGAGACAGCTTTGCTTCCGTTGCTATTGTAGATTTACACCTTTGCATGCTGATTGAAGTCGAACGCAGAAACGCATATGCAAACTTTCACTTACTTGATGCCTGTCCTTGTTTAGGCTGTTACTCACTCTCTGGTATTCTTGCTCTTTCACAGACAATATTTGATCAGCTCTGAAATGTAGCCTCTGTATTTGTTTTGGCAGGAAATGAGACCCGTTCAATTATGTGTGAGATACAAAGGGAAATGGTTCCACAAGCACCCCTACTCACTTTCTTCAGGCATGACTGCACCGCTGGCTTTATGTCACTGGTGTATAGTACAAGCTGGTGATAAAAAATGAGCTTGGCGCATAAAGCAGCATCTGCCCACGCAATCTGCATCACGTTGAGTGGCTAGTCTTCTGAAGCCACTGGAAGCACAAACACACTCCCCTGTCCTACCGGCACTTCAGTGGATTAAATAATGCCCGACGTAAATTCTGAAGGAAGGGAGGAGATCACCAAATTTGGACTTAACTCTCAACAGAGAATTTGATTTGAGTGTTTATGTGCTGACCCTTAAATTGCAAAAAGGTGTCCTCTGCATGCGTTAACGCACACTCCCATGATCTCCCATGTCTATCTATCACACACACACACACACACACACACACACACACACACACACACACACACACACACACACACACACACACACACACACACACACACACAAAAACATACACAGAGTAACATAAAACCTTGATGCATGTAATCAAAGATGTATTTATCTGAGTTTATTACCAACGTGGAGCACCACGGTGTTGTGTTAAAGCACATGTAGTCTGGTACCAGTGGCATATGGGTGCATGGGAAGATATGTCATGCTGAACATAAAGGGGCCACGATGTAGAGTGAGAGCAGATGCAGTCTTCCAGGGGTGTGGCTGGCACTGGGTTGTTTTCCTTGGCCACTGTCCATGCTCTCCCACTGGTGCAGGACTGTAGGAGATGTCTTTAATATGGCTTTAAGTCCCATTGAACAGCGGGGAACCCAGGGATCCAATTTAATATCGGCCAGCTGCCCAACTCCCTTGCTCAGTCTGCCATATGTAGGTCTCAGTAAGAGTGAGTGTGAGCAAGTTATGTGCATGTTTTAATGATGCGCACAAGTGTCTGGATTTCTTCCTAGCCCAAGGGTTTAGAACGGAAAACTTTCATAAATGAGCATTTTGTAATATAGTGAAAAATTATCAGGCAATTTTTGAACATCAAGCAAAAATATTGGGAAACTTGAAGAGATTTTTCAAAACTTCATGTCATCATCAGGACATCAGGAAAACATACATTTTTGAGACAAGACGTATTCTGCCCCTTCGACTTGTTACATAAAATATCTCAATAGGAAAAATCAAAATGGGGGACATCATTCAACTGACTTTCCTGAATTGCACTTTTTGCAGTGTAAAATGGAGTCTGAATGCCAGCCATGTTAAAAAAAAAAAGAAAAAGAAAAAAGAATGAAATCACATTCAAACTATGCTTATTTAATCCAATACAGTTATGTTTCTCTCTGTTCTGGTGGGTGCGGTGTAGAGAATGGCATTCCAAGAACGGAAGGGCCTCTCGGTGCTCTCGCTCCTTGGGCCAAAAGCCAATATCCCTCTACCCAGCTCCTCCTCCAAGGGGCTGTGAGAGCTGAGGTCTGACAGTGGGCCACTGGAGACCAGCTACCCTTACCTCAACTCTGACCTCCTCAAACCACTACGTGACCCCTGAGGCCGCCCCTCACTCGGAACACGTGGACGACATTTATTGTACGGCGGAATTCACTGCTCCCTCAGTGATCCCATAAGCTGTTTACGTGTGCGGACATATGGGTGTGTGTAGTCTCAGGTCACCATTTTTACGGGGGGACTTTTGCTACACGCATTACATTCATTATTGAAAGAGGAGTTCTGACTTACAAAGGCCCTCTTGAAAAGAGCCATGCCGTCGTTAAGGTTTGCTGACTTTCACTAGTTCCACTGTGTGCGGCTGATTCTTCCTGATTGGTACAAATAAACAGTATGTAGAGAGGTGATGAAAAGAAAATGAACAATTGCAGGTAAAGAGTTTTTTGGGATGTGTATGTTCATGCGTGTATGTGTGTGTGTGTGTGTGTGTGTTTGCGTGTGTGCAGAGTAATGATGCGCTGTATCTGACTGGAGAATCGCATCCTAATGATGGATGGTCGATTATAGAGAGATCTTCCTGCTCCTCCCAGGGCCCAATGTGCACTGTTATTAGCATGCATATAAATGTATCATACCCAGCAGCCTCTTCACTCTCACTCACTAACGCCATTAGATATGCAGCCCTGTCTCTCCATCAATAAAGCATAGTAATACTGGGAATTAATGTGCATGTGTGTGTGTGTGTGTGTGTGTGTGTGTGTGTGTGTGTGTGTGTGTGTGTGCGTGTGTGTGTGTACAATATGTGTGTGCATAATGTGAATGTGACAGACAGCAGTGCTGAGTTAATTTTAACCCTTTAAGAGCTGTCACTAACATCTCTCTCCCCTATCAGGTATCATAAGGGCTTATTTCCCAGGGTTGTGTGTGTGTAAGTGTTTTTCCAGACTGTGATTGTAAACCCCTTCTAAGTGACGTAATGGGCCCTTTAAAAAAGTGAAACCTGGTGTTGAATGACTGAAAACTGATTTCTGGTTTCTTTAACATTTTGCGTGTGTTGGTGTGTATGTCTGTGCATCTGTGTGCCTGTGTGTACTCATATATATTGGCAATAGTGTTGCTCAATTTTGTGACTAAACAAAGTGGTAAGCACGCAGTACAATGTGTGTGTGTGTGTTTGTGTGTGTGTGTGTGTGTGTGTGTGTGTGTGTGTGTGTGTGTGTGTGTGTGTGTGTGTGTGTGTGTGTGTGTGTGTGTGTGTGTGTATGGGTAGAGGGTACACTCTTTGCCAAAAGGCATTTCCTAATTTATTACCTGGCGTACTCAGTGTGGAGGAAGCATGCCATCCAGCGATGCATAAATCTTTGTAACATACAGGTTATTGCTCTTTTTATGTTGAAATTCTGCTTGCCTTCGATTGTTGCAGACAGTGTTTGCTTTAACAACACAATCTGTTCTACACAACCGCCATTTGTTTTATGGACTATATAAGTTTCCGAGTTACACTCACGAGCAGCAGACAGCGAGAGAGATATAGCGGAGCATAATGAACTGCCTCCCTCCCCAATAATCTACAAAGTGACATCAGCACCATATTTAAGAGGAAAAAAAGTGAATTATGTAAAATGCCTGGCAGTATTTCCCACCTCATATTGCTGCAGTATATCATTAGAGAGCATCATTGAGATTGCTGCTACAAACAGGAATGTTTCATAAATCTGTGTTTCTGTAATTGTGTGTACATGCGTATTATGCCATTGTGTGTGTGTGTGTGTGTGTGTGTGTGTGTGTGTGTGTGTGTGTGTGTGTGTGTGTGTGTGTGTGTGTGTGTGTGTGTGTGTGTGTGTGTGTGTGTGTGTGTGTGTGTGTGTGTGTGTGTGTGTGTGTGTGTGTGTGTGTGTGCGTGCGTGTGCAAGAGTATGCTTGTATCATTAGACTAAACTCTAGTCTCAGAAACCTCAATCCTCAAAGATGCTGATGTGTCTGCCCCTTTGGAGTCACTATCTGCCAATTTAGGATGAGTCACAAAAGTGTTCTTGAAATCATTAGCTCTTTTATGTGACCTTTTGTGTGTGTCACAAAAGCAACCAGCAATTTCCTAGTGTATGAAAGTATTCCCCAGAATGCTCTGTAGAAATGAATGAGGAAAAATTAAAACAAGGCATCAAATGCATCACACAAGAAAAAACTAAACCAAAACTTTTTCATCATTTTAACTGCATGGTGCAGCTCGAAAAGTGAGTTCACTTTTGGTACCAGGTGCTTTTCTCTGTATCGTCTGTAGATAGTACCCTCCAGTGCAGGCGACATTCATAGCTGATCACAATAGCAACGCCGCATGAAACTGCTGTGACATCATTTTCAATGCGACACTTGCTAGATTCTTTGATTAGTAAAGACTTTTGCACCTTGTCAATTGTATGGCGTTGTGTACGGCGTAGTGTACGGCGTAGTGTACGGCGTAGTGTACGGCGTAGTGTACGGCGTAGTGTACGGCACATTGTACGTACAACACAGTGCACAGCGTAGTGTATGGTATATTGTGTGGCGTAGTAATGTATGGCGTACTAATGTATGTCGCAGTAGTGTATTAATTGACAGTGTAGTGTAATGTATGGCATAGTTTTACGGGCTGCTCTTTTTTTTTAATTCCGCGGCAAGTGAATTAAAAAATTGCGGTTGCTATTGACGGTAGCTTGGCTATTTAAAAATACAGAGTTTGTGCAGGATGTCCTGTATTGTGATAATGACAGTTCTCTCTGAGTGTTTTAACTTTACCTTGAAACATCGACCAGTGTGGTATCAAAAAAGGTACCAGGTATAATCACAATTTGAAAAATGAGTGATTGAAGTTGAGTAGAGCCGTGCCACACAATGCAGTAGAATTGCGGCATTTGACACCATTCTCATCTAGACAAATATTATTAATACATTAATACATTATAATGAGACATACCTTTTTGGAAATAATGCTGGGACATATACAGTAGTAACCTTGAGGCCTCTCTGGTTTAGAGCCACCAGCAGCAGGGAAGGACCTCTGAATGGCATGCATGTCAAGTTAAATATGTGCTCTGCCTCCTGACACAACCCAACAGTTCACATGTGTGTGCGCTCGAGTGGCAAAGCAACTGCTGTTAGGGCAAGTTTCTCAGTGTGTGTGTGTGTGTACGTGTGTTTTGGGAGGGTAGGACAGAAGAGAGGACATTGGAGAAGAGAACGATAAGGGGTGGTGAGGAGGTAAAGGGAGGGTGAAGGGCAGTAATGGGGTCAGCCTCAAAGGTGAGGGCTATAATCCATCAGTAACCTTTCCTCCCACATACACAGCATACAGCCATGTGCAGAGTGTGCATCTGTACACGGAAGTGCACATAAACACACTCACACTGACATACACATTCTCGTGTAACCCCAGCATCAACTCCCAAGCCCATCGTCTGTTGTTTGATGAAAACCA